>NC_060120.1:263621268-263924298 GCF_021461395.2 Schistocerca americana
GTTTGAAAATTAAATGACATTCGAAGCTCTATTGCTCCTCTGCTCGTCTCTTTTTACGTGTGAACTGCAGCTGGCCACGTCACTGCAGGCTAGCTGTAACAGCTGACCGGCCAGTGCTGTCCACGTTAAATGCTCCGGTAAAGCTGTTGACCCCTATTATCGCTAAGTCGATGTGCGCGTAACGCACAGCACAAAACATACCTTTTCATCGTACTTGACAGTACTCGTGACAGCTTGGCTGCAGTCCCACGTGAAACGGAAATCCAATGAGGTTCCACCAAACGCGGCAGAATACATAGTGCAGTGTTTACATCAGGTTTATTCTTATGCTGAACCGATTATAAAAACGATAATTGTTTCTTTCTAAGTGCTGTGCTTGATTTAAGATGCAACTGTGGCATCAATTAATTATTTTCCTTATCCCTTACGCTTATCAAATACCACAATGTTCTTCTCAACCATCGTCCACATGTCATGCCTGTTAAGTGTCACAATATTCTAAAATGGCTGCAAAAATACGTCTCCAGTGTAAAGAAAGTGCAACTGTTGTAATTTTAATTTCCGCGTATACACACACTCAGATAGTGTCCAGAATTCTGAAGTCTGTACCCAAAGCTAGTTTTCTGTGCCTAATAACAGTTAACATTTTATAAGAGGGGCCAAAGGCCTCAATGTCGTAAAAAAAAAAAACCGACCTGGCTTCTAGCTGCAAAACAAGACCTGGTATCTAAGATACTATGGTTAGCAGGGAAGCTTGCAGGCTGATTAACAGTCCAAATGTAACTAATTGGGCCTACTTTTGATGTCGCGTAAGTCACAATATGCTCTGAAAGTAAATATTATAGTATTTAAATTGTTGTAAAGTACTCATTCAGAAGGGACACAATTAATACATCACGCTATTCACTATAAAAAATATAATCGAAGATATTCATCGCCAGTTATTGTTATTATTACAAACGAGACAGGCCTACTGGAAGCTATGTACAACAATTTTCAGTGAAGTTTGTAATCAGAACCAAGATGGCAAGGCTCCCTAAAAGCTTTGTAGACTGTATTTCCTATATTATTTCCGACATCTATGATGTTATAATATACTAAAAAGTCTGCAAAATACGTCAGCAATGCGAAAATTGCAATGTTTATATCGATTATCTAGGTCTCTAGGACTTAATTGAAGGTAAGTACAAGAAAAAAAGTAGTAAAGCTGAAATCAGTTGCTTTCCATATCTATGACGTCACAATATTCTAAAATGCGTCGTAAAATGTAAAGTTTACGTTGCAGCAGCATCAAAATACGTAAAGTGTGTATTCAGTCTGTACAGTTACAATTTGGTATGCTCCATGAAATAATAAAACCTGTAATCAGCTAAACAAATAATTAATTAAAGCACCACCACACAAAGACACACACACACACACACACACACACACACACACACAACGCGCTAGCGCGCGCGCGCGTCGGTGGGCGCAAACACAGTTGTCTTATTAGGGAAGGAAGGAATAAGATGCTTTATTACGGTATAACAGTAAAACAGAAGAATGTCATACTGCTTTTAAACACAGACTCACAAGACAGCCGACCAAGGATGGTAACTGAGAGATTTGACATCTCAAAAGACAACGTCTGAGTTGATATCTCGGAAACAAATAAAATTACCTATCTTTTATTGTGAGACGCCTCACACTTTGCAAGCACAGTGAAGCTCCAAAAATTAAATAATGCCACATCTAAATTGACTGTGTAGTTCATTAAAACGCACTCTTATCATATTTTATGTAAGACATCCATGAAAATCCGAGCAAAAATATAGTTGTATTATGTGTAAGATTTCGCACACCTTGCCAGCACAATGAGGCATTAAATACACCTAACGCCTAACACCTAAAACAAGACATTGTCTGTAAGCGCACCATTGTATGACCACGCTTCATTGCTATATATGCTGAACAAATGATGTAACACGTACCACAGTGATGTTATTCTCTATAATGTACAAATACATAGGTGTGTATGTGGAAGTAATTGTGTTCTAAAATATAGTCGAGGAGTCTACTAACCCTTGATGTTGCTACAGTTAAAAATATTCGCTTAATATCAAGTCCACAACTACAGACATGTTTAGGTCCGCAATAAACAAAGCTTGTAAAAAGTGACTGTAAATATTACGGGATCTGCTTCTTTAGCACTGCAGTGTGATGGTGTGACATTGTCGCTCTGGAGAGACGATGTTACTGACGTCGTAATAAACAGAAAACAGAGATGAAATAATGTGATTACAGCAGCGATAACGGCGGGGAATTACCAATAATTGTCGAAGTAACGTCACTGTATTCCGTATCGGAATAGTTGAAAAGAATGATACAAGTAACTGTGTACATAATGAAACAGTCTTGCACAGGGATCAAACACATGATCCATTCTGTAGTGGTTTACAGCCTCGTAATTCCACGTTCTTTAGCCAAGGAAGATGTAGTCCAGATACACTTTACAAAATCTGTTAGATAGTTACCAGTAACTTTGCTCACTCCTTTAGCTAACAATTTTTCTGCAGTTATAAGCCTGGACAGATTAATTTTATGACATCAGTTCCTTAGATCGGCCATCTAAAATGCCGACTGTTACTAGGCACATAAGTCTATCATTAGAGAATATACTTTAGAGCTCTGGGCACTAGTTTTGTGGCTGTGTGTATACGCGGAAATTAAAATTGTAACAGTTGCACTTACTTTATTTATACTGCAGACGTATTTTTGCAGGGATTTTAGAATATTGTGACACTTAACAGGCATGACATGTGGACGATGCTTGAGAAGAATATTGTGATATTTGATAAACATAATAGATATGGCAAATAGTTAATTGATGGCACTGTTGCATCTTAAATGAAGCACAGCACTTAGAAAGAAACAATTATCGTTTTTATAACCCGTTCATCATAAGAATAAACCTGATGTAAACATTGCACTATGTATTCTTCCGTGTTTGCTGGAACCTCATTGGATTTCCGTTTCACGTGGGACCGCAGCCAAGCTGTCACGAGTACTGTCAAGTACGATGAAAAGGGTACGTTTTGTGCTGTGCGTTACGCGCACATCGACTTGGCGATAATAGGAGTCAACAGCTTTACCGGCACATTTAATGTGGACAGCACTGGCCGGTCAGCTGGTACAGCTAGCCTGCAGTGACGTGGCCAGCTGCAGTTCACACGTAAAAAGAGACGAGCAGAGGAGCAATAGCCGCGTGGGATTAGCCGATTGGTCTAAGGCGCTACAGTCATGGACTGTGCGGCTGGACCCGGCGGAGGTTCAAGTCCTCCCTCGGGCATGGGTGTGTGTGTTTGTCCTTAGGATAATTTAGATTAAGTAGTGTGTAAACTTAGGGACTGATGACCTTAGCATTTAAGTCCCATAAGATTTCACACACATCTGGAAATCATCATCTGAGGAGCAATAGAGCTTCGAATGTCATATTTTTTTAAACATAATGAAATAATACACTGTAAGTCTCCCACAATATGTTCCTTAGACGACTAGACGAAAACGGCAACACATTATCGTTTGTAGCTAGCGTACTACTGTAATTAAAAACAAGAATGATGAAAATCTCTGACTTAACCACAGGGTAATTTTTCTGCATAAACTGTGTGTGACATAAGAGAGTGTTGAGGGGTTTCGACGTATAATTAAATAATGAAGCTACTGAAGATATTACTTACAAAACTTCCTGGCAGATTAAAACTGTGTGCCCGACCGAGACTCGAACTCGGGACCTTTGCGTTTCACGGGAAAGTGCTCTACCATCTGAGCTACCGAAGCACGACTCACGCTCAGATGGTAGAGCACTTGCCCGTGAAAGGCAAAGGTCCCGAGTTCGAGTCTCGGTCGGGCACACAGTTTTAATCTGCCAGGAAGTTTCATATCAGCGCACACTCCGCTGCAGAGTGAAAATCTCATTCTGGATATTACTTACAGTCAGTCGTCCGGTAATCTCTTAGCTCCTTCCTTATCCGAATCCGAGAAATACATTTCAGTTGCGCAAGAGTCACCTGCTACTTTGATCCTCTTTTGTGACGAGCCGCTCTATATACTGCCAGCGTTCGGCAGAGACGCGTGAAAAAGCTGCGTGCATTAGTTCCAGTATGTATGGCAGCTTAACAGTCTTCTTACTTCTAGGGCCAAATCGCTCAGCTTGGTTCCAGTTCAGTTCTGTTGGGTTCATAGTGTGAGGGTTCAGTAGCAAACGTAAAAATGCAGCGTTTGTATGATGTGCTCGATACTGTGAAAATGATTGTTTTTCGTGTTCCTGCGATACTTCCCTACCTCTGCGGAAAAAAACGATGGCATAGTCCAAATATAGAGTATTTGGTTTTTCATTTTTGCCATAAAAAATAAATTGTTATGATTTCTTAATTTGAACAACTTTCATGAACAGTTTCATAAAACATCGATAATTAAGAATTTGTATTTGAAATGGAAACAGGAATTTCGCGTCCAGTAAGTAATTAGAAACAAGAAGATGTGCACTGTTCATACAAAATGACGATGAGTTTTATAATTACGATATGTGGGTATTTCAAATTGAACGAGAAAAAAATGATACTGGGGAGTTTGGAACCAACTCGTGAATAATTGCATTTGGTTGATGGTGCATTACGCTACCAATTCCACTACGCTTATAATGTGGACTTCTTTATTAAGTGCAGTATATACAACGCTAGGAAAACTTCGAAGCCGATTATCTCCGTAAATTTATGAGAAACATTACGAACAGCCTATTTCTCGGCACTTTTTAACGGTGTTCCACGAGCGTGTTTTACTACGGAGTAGAAAGCAGCCTCAGCCATTTTCATAATGCGCATTAACAGCGCAACAATCAGAGCGCAACGCTGCAGAGGCTGTGACTGTTCACGATTTTTGAAATAAAAGCTATGTAGCCAAAGCGTGATTAAGAACAACGTTGATGGTTGTCAATACATCTAAATATCTTAAAGTTTCATTTAACGTAACTTAGTATTAATATATCTAATACATAAGTAGGACCTACTTCCAAGAGCCTAACAACACCATTGCACATGTGCTACGGCTTCTGACCAATCATCGCGTTTGTGTTTGTTTACATCAGGTTTATTCTTATGATGAACGGATAATACCAGAGCAGACATCGTTTTCTACTCTGCAGCCATCTCTTGGTGACAATAATAAACTGTGGTACAAAGATCAAACTAGGCTTGGTGTCTACCGTGCAACTATTTGCTGGTGACAGTATGCAGCGGGGAAATGAAAGAGGACTTGATCTTCCTTTTTTTTGCGTTTTCAGGATCGGTGGGATAGTATTTAAGGTAAAGCTTATGATCAACAAATACGAATCCCTATCTTTCCCTGCATACATAATATAGATAACGTTACTCCCACCTACGTCCTGCAGTTGTCGTAAAATGTCTGTCTTTTGCGTATCCAAGCACGTAGTGCACTTCATGCCAATGTAACGATTGTTACATGCCGTGTTTATGTTGTTGCAATTTTAACGGCCTGCAATCCACCTGTCCACAGGAACTGAGTGGATCTGTTTCTATGAAACTTGAGACATCACACGTACACAGTGCAAGGTCGGAAAGCTGTTGCAACTAATAGACCATGACACAAACACTGAAGCGCCATAGAAACTGGTAAAGGCATGGGTATTCAAATACAGATATACGTATACAGGTAGAATACGGCGCTGCGGTCGGCAACGCCTATATAAGGCAACAACTGTCTGGCGCAGTGGTTAGATCGGTTACTGCTGCTACAATTGCAGGTTATCAAGATTTAAGTGAGTTGGAACGTGGTGTTACAGTCGGCGCACGAGCTATGGGGGACACAGCATCTCCGAGCCAGCGATGAAATGGAGATTTTCACGTACAGCCATTTCACAAGTGTACCGTGAGTATCAGGAATCTGGTAAAACATAAAACCTACGACTTTGCTGCGGCTGGAAAAAGATCCTGCAAGAACGGGACCAACGACGACTGAAGAAAATCGTTCAACGTGACAGAAGTGCAACATTTCCGCAGATTGCTGCAGATTTCAATGCTGGGCCATCAACAATTCAAATGGTTCAAATGGCTCTGAGCACTATGGGACTTAACATCTGAGGTCATCAGTCCCCTAGAACTTAGAACTACTTAAACCCAACTAACCTAAGGACATCACACACATCCATGGCCGAGGCAGGATTCGAACCTGCGACCGTAGCGGTCGCGCGGTTCCAGACTGAAGCGCCTAGAACCGCTCGGCAACCCTGGCCGGCCATCAACAATTGTCAGTGTGCGAAGCATTCAACTAAAAAATATGGCTTTCGGCGCTTTTGGAGCCGAAGGTCCACTTTTGTACCCTTGACGACTGCACGACACAGAGCTTTACGCCACGCCTGGGTCCGTCAACACCGTCATTGGACTACTGATGACTGGAAACATGTTACCTTGTCGTTCGAGTCTCGTTTCAGATTGTTTAGAGTGGATGGACGTGTACATGTATGCCGACAACCTCATGAATCCATGGAACCTGCATGTCAGCAGGGGACTTTTCAGGCTGGTGGAGACTCTGTAATGGTGTGGGACGTATACAGTTTGAGTGATATGGGACGCCTGATACGTCTAGATACGACTCTGACAGGAGACACGTACGTAAACATTCTGTCTTATCATCTACGTCCATTCATGTCCATCGTGCCTTACGACGGGGTTGGGCAATTCCAGCAGGACAATGCGACATCCCACACGTCCAGAACTACTACAGAGTGGCTCCAGGAACATTTTTTTGCGTTTAAACATTTCCGCTGGCCACCAAACTCCCCAGAGATGAGCATATCTGGGATTCCCTGCAACGTGCTGTTCAGAAGAGATCTCTAGGCCCTCGTACTCTTACGGAGTTATGGAGTGCTCTGCAGGATTCATGGTGTCAGTTCCCTAGAGCAGTACTTCAGACCTTCGCCGAGTCCATGC
The DNA here is from genome assembly GCF_021461395.2 of Schistocerca americana. Lineage (NCBI taxonomy): Eukaryota > Metazoa > Arthropoda > Insecta > Orthoptera > Acrididae > Schistocerca > Schistocerca americana. The sequence continues at coordinate 263,628,258 of NC_060120.1, forward strand.
CACGTTGTGTTGCGCATTTTTGCGTGCTCGCGGGGGCACTACACGATATTAGGCAGGTGTACCAGTTTGTTTGGCTCTCCAGTGTAATTTCTAAGTAATGCGAGCAGTCTAGTTTCTTCCTTGTCACAGTTTGTATATCCATTCTTTTCAACCTACATTTGATGTCACATGTTCAGTATACAGAACAGAAAAATCGCTGGAAGGCTTAAAGTAACGTACATAGGTCGACAACTGTGTCTATCAGTCAGGAACAAATATATTCAGTTCCTTACCAAAGCCACCACACAAAGTTTAGCTACTAATTAGGCTCAAGACGTATCCGAAGAACTTACTGGTGATCAGAGCCTTCTTCCCTACCTAACTCACAGTTATATACAGCAGTAATAGTATAGCATAATGTGAGTGCGTGTAATATTCAACTGCACATATCTTAATCGCATTAATGTGAACACTGGATTTTTTTCGTTATTCGACGATATTTGGCTATAAAAGCGTTAAAGTGGTTTCTCGTATTTCGATATACGTATAGTTACGATGCGAGTCGGTAACCGTTAAGTTCTGAGGATCCCAATGTTACGTCCTCGCTGCTAAAGATAAATGAGTGGAAGGTGGCCAAAGGATCTGTTGCCGTAGAAATATGGACAGGCAAGAAAAAGATCAGGGGAGACAAGTGCACCATAAATAAATATATTGTACTGAACTTGTGCGAAAGAACTGTTACGCTGTTCACATCCTGTGGCAGACGCGGCTAGCTACAAGCGGAGGTCCGACACGGGCGTGTGTCCAAACACACTGAATGTTTAAAGGTAGAGCTACCTGTCAACAGCTCGGTGTAACATCCGGCACTAACTAGCAACTAGGGGTAATCTTGAGCTAGCAGACCGGTGCTCAGGTGCCAGCCGTTTGTAACGCCGTCCTGGCGGTCCCCACTGGCCGGCGGCCTGGATGTCCTTCATTGGAGGCGATGCTCAAAGCGCCGCCCGCCGCGCCAGCAGGTATTTTCGACGCGCCGTCTCGAGCACTACCGATAAGCTAGGACACTGCTGATATCTTTAGCTGTATATGGAAACTATAATATTATTCTGTAAATGACAATTAGTTTTAATGTTTTTTTATCTGTTCACATATTTGTGGACCACTTGACAAAGGATAAGTGGAACGAAGATTAATTTTAACTTCATCAGTTGTGCGTAAAATGATGATGATGATGATGATGATGTTGTTTGGTTTGTGGGGGCGCTCAACTGCGCGGTTATCAGCGCCCGTACAAATTCCCAACCTTTGCTCAGTCCAGTCTCGCCACTTTCATGAATGATGATCAAATGATGAGGACAACACAAACACCTAGTCTGTGCCTAAAATAAGTAGTCTCTGTTATTATGTTTCTGACAAGCTACGTAACCGCGAGTATCGCATTACTTTGTATCCATAGAACAAACTAGACATCTAATCTAATGTAAGTTGTCATAATTTTATCGGCGATTACCTCGCAACAATTACTATTTGCGGAGGGAACTAAAAACACGCATCTACAGCGTTCGGATCATTTATTTCTTAGCTGCTGTATTTACTTGTGGTATGTACCCTAGAACCTACTGTAGGAGACAAGTACCATTATCGTAATTATTGTTATTTTTACTACAATACATTAACCATTATTTGTGTTATTATATATGTAGTTTTTGTATATCCATTAGATTTCTAAAACACGGTGCACTACCTCAATTTCAATGCATTTGCTTGAAAAGATAGTGGACTATACGTAGGTGAAAGACAGAGAAGAAAAAGGAAATAACAGTGTGGCTCGTGGATGGGAAGGCGGGGGAGGCAAAGAGCTAAGAAAGTAAAAAAAATGTATTAAATAACTAAAAAGAAGGTACCAACAATAATGAGAAGAAAAGAAAATACACTCTACGCCAGAAAAAGGGCGTACCACGAATGAATTATCCTAATTGGAGACAAATCGGTGAATGCGATGTGCACATATAGACAAACAAATCACTATAATTTCAGAAAAAAATGATCATTTATTCAAGAGAAAGAGCTTCACAAACTGAGCAAATCAATAATGCACAGGTCCACCATTGTCCTGTATACAATCAGTTATTCGGCTTGGCGCTGACTGGTAGATGTGTTGTATATCGTGCCATATTCTGTCCAATGGGAGCGTTAGATCGTCAAAATTCCGAGCTAGTAGGCGGGCCCCGCCTATAATTCTTCACATGTTCTCAATTCGGAACAGACAGCGACCTCGCTGGCCAAGGTAGGGTTTGGCAAGCACGAAGACAGGCAGCAGAAAGTGTCACCGTGCGCGGTCGCACATTATCGTGCTGAAATGTAAACCCAGGAGTGCCTTCTATGAAGGGCAACACAACGGGGCATAGAATATCGTCGATATAACGCTTTGCTGTTAAGTGTGCCGCAGCTGACAACCGAAGGGGTCCTGCTATGAAATGGAATGGCTGCCCAGACCATCACTCTCGCCAGGCGACGAACAGGTCGCTATTCCAACGCTGTCCGGGACGTTTCCAGACACGTCTTCCGCCTGGAATCTCCTTGACTGGAGTAAAATTGTCTTCAACAATGAGTAACACTTCGGTCTGAGCCCCGTTAACCAACAAAGACTTTGATCAGAATGAAAGCTATGAACAAGAGGGGGGGGGGGGTGTAAAGGTAGTAAGCGAGCTGAAACTGTAAAAAGCTTTTAACATAACTTTCCTGAACTGAAGAAGAAAATCTTTTAATAAAGTTAAAGAGTTTAAAATGACATTGTAGAAATTTTCTCCATACTACTGGTCTATGTGGTCTAACTCTGTGCGAGCCTCTTCCCCCAGAAAAAAGCAGTGCCTACCGAAATGGTGAAAGAGGTTGACATCCTTCAGAGGCTTTACAATAGCATTTCACTGACCATAGAAAAAATAGTTTCAACTAATATAAAGCATAGTAATAATAATAATAATAATAATAATAGTGATAATGCACTAAAACATGAAAAATCTCAATTACATGGATATCTGCGTGTGAGTTAAACATGTGTGCCTATAAGCTTCAATGCACTGCGGCGGGGCAAGAGGGTGCCACCAGAACTTCTTGACAACACCATGTTCGTCGTTACGTAGTAGTCTCGTTTTTTTTGCTTTTCTTTTCTCCGTGATATCAGACTTCATCTCCAAAAATTATAATGTGATAAAATACATAAAAATAAATATCCATTGATTGATCAAAACCATTATATTTCAGTACTTTCTTGAGATACTTTTAACACCTCTGAATACTGCCGATACAGAAGAAGGAAACATGTTTCAGGAAAATGAATGTCATATTCCTTAGTTGTTTTCTCATGGAATATAACTCCTTTACATTTAGTGGTGTAAACTGCATGTTATCTACTGTGGTGAGCAACGAAAAAAAGTATTCTTTGACAATAAGTATAAGAACAGCAATAATTTTAAGTATCATCACTCAGCTGACATACAGTATACACTACAGTGTGCTAAATATGAGTGTTTGCGTTAGACTGTTACCAACATATCCTGTAATTCTTTCTAGCAGCTCAACATTTTCCTTGAAATCCGAAACATTTTCCCCTTCGTATTCGGTGCAACTCTCAAAAATTTCTCTCACTCTGAAGCTCTTCAAGTTCCTTGTTGTCACATTCACTTTCCTGTACACGATAGGTGCCTTACTTCTCAGGAGATGAAGGTTCTACATTCATATCTCGAGTTTCTGCCAATCTATGGGCACTTAAAGTATCAAATTCTCACTCTTTCTTGCATAGTACTGACAGGGTTTCGCTTGCTTTACGGCTCAGAATCAAACACTTAATTCTTTGAGAGATGGTGGTAAGCAAAGGGTGGTTATAGAATCCCCTCATCCTCTTACTTTAGAAAAGCAGCTCTCAAGAATATCTTGAATGCATCTTGTAGACATGACGTACTTGTGTGCTATGATTAGTGCAAATGGCGATTGCGTGGCAAACCATAGTTTTTTCACTTAAAAACTTAATCTAAAAAGTCCCTTAATACTCTGATAATTATGGCGTATCTCTGTACTCAATCGCTAGTCACTAATAAGAAATTCACACCACCATAAATAATATTGTTTTCGGTCGTAAACGCAATTTCAACACAATACGTTACGGCGACTGCGGGATACTGAGCGCTGGCAGAGGTTCACCCTGACGTCAACGGCGCGGCTTGCTACTGCACACACACCTCGTGATCCCTAGCATGTATCCTACTGCAGTGTCTGTACTGTGTTTATCAATGCCAAGCCGAATAACTGCTTGCATGGTATGAAACTAGTGTGCCAAGCGGAGAAAAATGTATCTGGAGCAAAGTAGCTCATGTACTTTTTTTATTGTATAAATTAAGGAACAGACCGAGCGAGGTGGCGCAGTGGTTAGCACACTGGACTCGCATTCGGGAGGACGACGGTTCAATTCCGCGTCCGGCCATCCTGATTTAGGTTTTCCGTGATTTCCCTAAATCGACCCAGGCAAATGCCGGGATGGTTCCTTTGAAAGGGCACAGCCGACTTCCTTCCCCGTCCTTCCCTAAACCGATGAGACCGATGACCTCGCAGTTTGGTCTCTTCCCCCAAAACAACCAACCAACTAAATTAAGGAACAGTGTGACAAACAGTTGTTGCTCCAATCATATTTTACTTTCTTCCATTCTCTTTTGCAGTACGGAATACTCCTCTTAGGCAGTTCCCCAGGAGCTAAATGTATTTTCAAATGGCAGAAGAAAACAATCAGATGTTTAGTAAAACCAGCACCCAGAGAGTCATGCAGAAATCACTTTAAATGTCTCGGCATAATGCCATTACCCAGCCTGTATATATAAGACTGTTTGATGTATGACAGAGAAAATCAAGAAAAATTCATCGTGAGAAGCGATGTACATGTGACACAACACCAGAAATAGTCACTTATTGGATTTGCCTTAACCAAGACTTGCTTTAATCCATAGTAACTATAAATACTTGAGTGCAAAATTTTCCTGTAACCTACCATACTCAGCTCGTACACTACCGCTAAATAAATATAAGAGCATATGACAAACTTGACTAGAATACAGTGAATTATATTCAGTTGAAGAATTCCTAGAAACTAATAATTGTAATACACTACGTGATCAAAAGTATCCGGACACCCCCAAAAACAAACTTTTTCATATTAGGTGCATTATGCTGCCACCTACTGCCAGGTACTCCATATCAGCGACCTCAGTAGTCATTAGACATCGTGAGAGAGCAAAATGGGGCGCTCTGCGGAATTCACGGACTTTGAACGTGATCAGGTGACTGGGTGTCACTTGTGTTATACGTCTGTAAGCGAGACTTCCACACTCCTAAACATTTCTAGGTCCACTGTGATGCTTTAGCACCTTCTTGCTTCCCACTGTTGAAGAGCAATTCGGGGATGGCGATTGCATCTTTCAACACGATCGAGCACCTGTTCGTAATGAACGGTCTGTGGCGGAGTGATTACACGACAATAACATACCTCTAATGGACTGGCCTGCACAGAGTCCTGACCTGAAACCTATAGGACACCTTTAGGATGTTTTGGAACACCGACTTCGTGCCAGGCCTCACCGACCGACTTCGATACCTCTCCTCGGTGCAGCACTCCGTGAAGAATGGGCCGCCATTCCCGAAGAAACCTTCCAGTACCTGATTGAACGTATGCCTGCGAGAGTGGAAGCTGTCACCACGGCTAAGGATGGGCCAACACCATACGGAATTTCAGCATTACCGATGGAGGGCGCCACCAACTTTTAAGTCATTTTCAGCCAGATGTCCGGATACTTTTGATCACATAGTGTATATTTTTTACCTAAGTGATAAAATCTTTTACTTCTTAAATAGGTTAGTTGCAGCCAGTTATTTTCTGTTCATGTAACTGATTATTGAATAAAAAGAGACACCACTGTAAACTTTGACGAACCCCATTCCATGAAAAATACTTAAAGGCGAATAAAAAAAATTCTGTTCTATTTATAAGGACCCGAAATGGACTAACGCGTTACTTGCTTGCTCAATTTGTGAAGCTCTTTCTCTTGAACAAGTCATCCAGTTTTTTTTATTGTTATCATTTGTTCGTCTGTGTGCATACATCGTGTCTATCGATATCCGTCTCATTCAGATAATTGCTTCATGATGCGTTGTTTTTTTTTTTTTTGTCTTAGAATGTATGATATGGCTGTACGTAATAGCTCATGGTTGTGTAATAACGTGACAAGCCTCCAATCGCACTTTGTGACGCCATACCAGGATCACTGCAGCACTCGGCGTTTGACTTGGAAACGCTGGCCTCCTCCAATACGGTAGATGTTCACACTGGTCTTCAGGATGTTTGCCAAGAAGAGCGGTATGCACAGTATATGACTATGGCGCTCTCCACTGAGTAGCACTTGGTACCTTGGAACACCCTTCCTCTGATTGCGGCGTACATTGCTTTACCTCTGATACTGGAATGCACCCTAAGTCTGATCTGCAGCTGGTACTCAAGAACTCAGGAGTCCTGTCGCCTGGCTAATCCCTAGAATATCATGCCCTGAGAGCCACATCACATGGTGACATCAGTGAGAAAGGGCTTTTTCTACATTGCTTTTTTATTTTATTTTTTCCATGCTGCCCTCCATCTTTTCCTATCTTCCGCTAATCTTTTTCACATCTACGTAACTATTGGATACAGGTTCCGGGTTCTATGCAAAACACTGTTTTTTACTTGTTACCCAAACATGTTTCGACACTCCTGCGCCATCATCAGTGGTTTATGTTTATTGAATAACCGTAAAAATTGAAAATGTTTTGGGTTATAACAGATCTAACAAAACGAGGCTTCATTTTGTTAGATCAGTTATAACCTAAAATATGTTCGCTTTTTACAGTTGTTCAATAAACACAACCCACTGATGATGGCACAGAGGTGTCGAAACATGTCTGAGTAACAAGAAAAAAACAGTGTTTTGCGTATAAACCGGAATCTACTTTCAATAATTTTTGACTGCAAACACGAAAAAATAAAAGAGCTGCAAATCCAAAAAATGGATATTACACCTTAGATGATATGTTTAGCAAACTCTGTCGTCTGCCTGCTTCTATTACTTTTCCCTTCTGCTACAACTTCCAGCACTGGATTGGCTATTCCTGAATGTCGAAGCTCATGTCCCACTACCCTGTTCCTCCTTATGGTAAAGTTCTTGTATAGGCTTTTCAAGCACTTCTTTATTTTGTGCTTCTCCTTGTAGTACATCGAACCTTCCCTCTCCCATCGCACGGCACCACCTGTGGGTGGGTGGCCGCACAAGGCCGTAAACAAAGAAAGAGCTGAGTACGAATTAATAAGCAATCAGTCATGTGACATATTCAGTACCCTGAACGAAATTACCGAGAGGGAAGGAATTTCATGGTAATGATACCTAATATACTGAGAAACCGATATCTGGAAACAAATTTCGGTAACAGTCATTTTGAGAGGAGTTGATAATTCACTTTAGATGGGGATACTCAAGTTTTAAGCGGATACCTTGCTTGTTGGAGTCGCTGGAATACAGTGAAAACCACCTCTCCGACAGTTGGGGCTGCGTCCGTATAGCACACCTGTAGCTTAAATGGGGAATGGTCAGTCAGTGCGTCTCAGCAAAACAGGCTGACCCCCCTTAACCTCCAACGTAGTTGGTAACGGTTACGTCTGCCTCATTGAGTTTGAGCTTCCGGACGGACCAGCAGCTGCAGCAGCTTCACCGAAGTGGCTGCATCTTGCTACACGCATTTCTTGCCATGCGGCAGCAGTACTTTAGCTGTGCAGTGCTTTGAACACAACACATCAACCTCATACCACATGTAGACTTTCTCGTTCGCTCGACTACCTCACGCTCCAACTGCAAACGAAGGACGCCAGTTATGTGATTAGATTCAACGGAGTCCCCCATTTGTCGCTTTGGTCTGATTCTCATGGTTCAGCGTTCTCTCTCCGGTTCATCGTAGTTATGTGTACCCAATTATCGTTTCAATACACGTTCTCCGTGTTGTTTGTCATTCTGTAACGCCAGTGAAGACAGCCCGCAGCCCAATATTGCATTTTGAACAATTTTAATTTCAGAATATTTGTCCTTTTTTAATCACTCCTTATGTCATTCTCATCAGTGGTATGACATCCTCCGACCATTCTCACAAGTAAACCTATCCAAGGGAAACACTTCGAGTTAGATAGGGTTTGAGTATGTTGTAGTGTAGAGCAAAATAAGACACATTTTTTATACGTGCCGATACGTCCGTTAAAGGGGTGAAACATCCCCTTGGAAAAATTGGGTTTAATATTTATGAATAAATACCGTCGAAACGGTAACAGTTATAAAAACCATTTCAAGCATTTCAAGTAAAAGTTATGTTGTTATTTAGTGCTTCCAGATTTGTCGGAATTTACATATAGACTCTTCGGAGTTCTATCATTACATATACATCTACATCTACATCGATAGTCTGCAAATCACATTTAAGTGCCTGGCAGAGGGTTCATCGAACCACCTTCACAATTCTATACTATTCCAATCTCGCATACCGCGCGGGAAGAATGAACACCTATATCTTTCCGTACGAGCTCTGATTTCCCTTATTTTATCGTGGTGATCGTTCCTCCCTATGTAGGTCGGTGTCAACAAAATATTTTCGCATTCGGAGGAGAAAGTTGGTGATTGGAATTTCGTGAGAAGTTTCAGTCGCAACGAAAAACGCCTTTATTTTAATGATTTCCAGCTCAAATCCTGTATGATTTCTGTGACACTCTCTCGCATATTTCGCGCTAATACAAAACGTGCTGCCTTTCTTTGAACTTTTTCGATGTACTCAGTCAATCCTATCTCGTAAGGATCCCGCACCGCGCAACAGTATTCTAAAAGAGGACGGACAAGCATAGTGTAGGCAGTCTCCTTAGTAGGTCTGTTACATTTTCTAAGTGTCCTGCCAATAAAACGCAGTCTTTGGTTAGCCTTCCCCACAACATTTTCTATGTGTTCCTTCCAATTTAAATTGTTCGTAGTTTTAATACCTAGGTATTTAGTTGAATTTACGGCTTTTAGAGTAGACTGATTTATCGTGTAACCGAAGTTTTAACACGTTCCTTTTAGCACTCATGTGAATGACCTCACACTTTTCGTTATTTAAGGTCAACTGCCATTTTTCGCACCATTCCGTTATTTCATCTAAGTCGTTTTGCAGTTTGTTTTGATCTTCTGATGACTTTATTAGTCGATAAACGATAGCGTCATCTGAAAACAACCTAAGACGGCTGCTCAGATTGTCTCCCAAATCGTTTATATAGATAAGGAACAGCAAAGGGCCTATAACACTACCTGGGCGAACGCCAGAAATCACTTCTGTTTTACTCGATGACTTTCCGTCAATTACAACGAACTGTGATCTCTCTGATAGGAAATCACAGATCCAGTCACATAACTGAGGCGGTATTCCATAAGCACGCAATTTCACTGCGAGCCGCTTGTGTGGCACAGTGTCAAAAGCCTTCCGGAAATCCAGAAATACGGAATCGATCTGAAATCCCTTGTCAATAGCACTCAGCGCTTCATGTGAATAAAGAGCTAGTTGTGTTTCACAAGAACGATGTTTTCTAAACCAAAGTTGACTGTGTGTCAATAGACCGTTTTCTTTTATGTAATTCATTATGTTCGAACACAATATATGTTCAAAAATCATGCTGCATATCGACGTTAATGATATGGGCCTGTAATTTAGTGGATTACTCCCACTACCTTTCTTGAATATTGGTGTGACCTGTGCAACTTTCCAGTCTTTGGGTACGGATCTTTCGTCCAGCGAACGGTTGTGTATAATTGTTAAGTATGGAGCTAATGCATCAGCATACTCCGAAAGGAACCTAATTGGATTACAGTCTGGACCAGAAGACTTGCTTTTATTAAGTGATTTAAGTTGCTTCACTACTCCGAGGATATTTGCTTCTACGTTACTCATGTTGGCAGATGTTCTCGATTCGAATTCTGGAATATTTACTTCGTCTTCTTTTGTGAAGGCATATCGGAAGGCTATGTTCAGTAACTCTGCTTTGGCAGCACTGTCTTCGATAGTATCTCCGTTGCTATCGTGCAGAGAAGGCATTGATTGTTTCTTACCTAACATACTTCACATACGACCAGAATCGCTTTGGATTTTCTGCCAGGTTTCGAGACAAAGTTTCGTTGTGGATACTGTTATAAGCATCTCGTATTGAAGTCCGCGTTAAACTTCGAGCCTCTGTAAAAGATCGCCAATCTTGGGGCTTTTGCGTCTGTTTAAATCTGGCACGTTTGTTTCGTTGCTTCTGCAACAGTGTTCTAACCCGTTTTGTGTACCAAGGAGGATCAGCTCCGACGTTTGTTAGTTTATTTGGTATAACTCTCTCAGCTGCTGCCGATACTGTTTCTTTGAATTTAAGCCACATCTGGTCTACACTTATATTATTAATTTGGAATGAGTGGAGATTGTCTCTCAGGAAGGCGTCAAGTGATTTTTTATCTGCTTTTTTGAATAGGTATATTTTTCGCTTATTTTTCGAGGGTTTGGGGATTACAATATTCAATCTTGCTACGACAGCCCTGTGTTCACTAATCCCTGAATCGGTTTTCATGCTCGTTATAAACTCAGGATTACTTGTTGCTAAGAGGTCAAGTGTGTTTTCACAACCGTTTACTATTCGCGTGGGCTCCTGAACTAATTGCTCGAGATAATTTTCAGCGAATGCCTTTAGCACAATTTCGGATGATATTTTATGCGTACCTCCGGAATTAAACTTGTATTTTCGTATTTTCGCCAGCGTATCGAGGGTAAATTGAAGTCACCACCAACTATTATCGTATTATTCTGGTATGTGTTTGAAATCAAACTCAAGTTTTCTTTGAACCTTTCAGCAACTGTATCATCTGAATTGGGAGGTCGGTAAAAGGATCCAATTATTATTTTATTCCTGTTGCCAACAATGACCTCTGCCCATAATAACTTACAGGAAGTATCTACTTCAATTTCGCGACAAGTTAAACTACTTCTGACAGCAACAAACACGCCTCCGCCAACCGTGTTTAGCCTATCCTTTCGGAACGCCATAGGATCTTTGCAAAAATTTCGGCTTTAGCCAGCTTTCAGTGCCTATAGCGATTTGAGCATCAATGCTTTCTATTAGCGCTTGGAGCCCTGGTACCTTCCCAACACAGCTACGACAATTCACAACTGTTATACCAATGGTTCCTGTATCCAAGTTTTTCCTGTGTTCAGTCTGCACCCTTTCCCGAGACCCTCTAACTTAAAAAACCGCCCAGTCCACGCCACACAGCCCCTGCTACCCGTGTAGCCGCCTCCTGTGTATAGTGGACACCTGACCTATTCAGCGGAACCCGAAACCCAACCACCCTTTGGCGCAAGTCGAGGAATCTGCAGCCTACACGCTCGCCGAACCGACTGAGCCTCTGATTCAGACCCTCCATTCGGCTCTGTACCAGAGGTCCGCAATCGGTCCTGTCGACTATGCTGCAAATGGTCAGCTCTGCTTTCACCTTGCAAGCAAGACTGGCAGCCTTTACCACTTCTGTGAACCGCTCGAAACCAGAGAGAATCTCTTCTGATCCAAAGTGGCACACATCATTGGTACCGACGTGAGCCACCACCTGCAGTTGGCTGCACCCTGTGCTCTTCATGGCATCCGGGAGGACCCTTTCCACATCTGGAATGACTCCACCCGGTATGCACACGGAGTGCACATTGGCTTTCTTACCCTTCTTGTCAGCCAAGTCCCTAAGGGGCCCCATAACGCGCCTAACGTTTGAGCTCCCAACTACCAATAATTCCACCCTCTGCGATTGCCCGGATCTTGCAGGGTGAGAGGTTTCCTCTGAAACAGGACAGGCGACAGCATCTGGCTCAGCGACAGTGTCAGCCACAGACAGCACCTGGAACCTGTTTGTCAGACAAACCGGGGAGGCCTTATGTGCGGCCGCCTGGGAAATCTTTCGCCACGTCCTTCGCCCCAGAGCGACCTCCCACTCGACCACAGATGAGGGGTGAGCCTCAGTGCGAGCAGTAACTGGGTTGGCCACCGGTGAGGACCGATCGGAGGACTCTGACGTGCTGGACGTCCGTTGGATCCCCACGGCCGGCCCACAACAGTGGTGCCCATCCACTGCAGCCTCAAGCTGTGTAACCGAAACCATGACAGCCTGAAGCTGAGAGCGAAGTGTCACGAACTCGGCTCGCATCCGCACACAACAATCGCAGTCCTTGTAGATACTAAAGACCGTGGAAAACTGAACTATGGCCGGCCGATGTGACCGAGCGGTTCTAGGCGCTTCAGTTCGGAACCGCGCTGCTGCTGCGGACGCAGGTTCGAATCCTGCTTCGGGAATGGATGTGTGTAATGTCTTAGGTTAGTTAGGTTTATGTAGTTCTAAGTCTAGGGGACTGATGATCTCAGATGTTAAGTCCCATTGTGCTTAGCGCCATTTGAACTAAACTATGCAGATAAACGGACTATCGGCACGTGCTGCGCAACTCTACTGTAGATCCTGACGAAAGCGCAGGAACTGTGTCTAATAATACGCAGATACTCAAAAATCTAACTACCGAAGCACTCAGGTGAAGCTAAATAATTTGACTCTGATTTGGAACTTGTAATACGTCACAAAATCGGTTTACTGTCTGACGCAAACGAAAACGCGAGAACTGTGGCTATTAGTTGTTAGATTTATACGCAGAAACTCAAGAAACTAAACTATTATAGCACACAGAGGATATAATAAAATTCGCTCCTGGTTAGGAACTCGTAAATGACAAATGCGGTTACTTATCTGTTGCTGCGACTGTCGCGGTCGGCTACTGCTGCCTGATCACACGTGTTTTACATCAAAAAATTTCAGTTATCCTATTGTTCTATTGAGGCGGTGTGGGGCAGGGCGGGGCGATAGCACCACATTTCAAATCTTCCATTTCTTCTTCATACTTCCGATTGAAGATGTTTCATTTCCATACAGTGCTGTGCTTCAGATGCCACTTCAATTACTTCTTCCTCATTTAAGTATATCAGCCGATAAGCTTCATTAAAGTAAGCTGTCCTTGTCGATATCAGTCCACTTCTACTATCTGACTTGCTCCGGCAATCCTCCCTGATCTAGCGTCCTAGGACAGGAGAATTTGTGTACTGCTTCCGTTGTCATGTTCATGTAGATATATACCCTGCAAGACATCTTACGGTGTATGGCGGAGGGTACTCTTGTTACCACTATCTGATCACCCTTGCCTTTTTCATTCGCAAATGGGGCTTGGGAAGAATGATTGTTCTTAACCCTCCGTTTTTGCTCTAATTTCTCGTATTTTGTCGTTGCGGTCATTTTGCTAGATTCATCTGAGAGGAAGTTATATGTTGTCCGACCCTTCTCGGAACGGAGTTCCAGTACTAAAGCACTTCGTTATGCACAATGCCTCTCTTGTAGCGTCTTCCACTGCAGTTTGTTGAGCATCTCCGTAACTCTCTCGCAAAGGCTAAACGATCCCGTGACTAAACGCCCCGCTCTTCGTTGGATCTTCACTAGCTTTCATATTAATTCAGCACGGTAAAGGTGCAAGACTGACGAGCAGTACTAAGGAATCGGTCGTACAAGTATTTTGTAAGCCACTTCTTTCGAAGACGAATTACACACCTCTGTCGTTCCCAAGCTCGATGGTAAGTGAGTCATGTATCTCCTGCCTGTTCCTCTTCATTACTTTCCTCTGTAGCTGGGTCTTTAGTGACTCAGTTTTTCCCAATTCTCTTCCTGTCTCAACGTTTTCTCTATTTCTTTCCTGGAATGTTTACTTTATTCAGGACAGAATATTTTTTCTTCGTCACATGTTCCGAAGGACGTTGCAAAAGTACGTTTCGTCATTGTTTTTCACTCAGGAACTTTATTACCAAAAGAAATACACCATGGCATAATGAACTATACACCTTGCACTATTTTTCGTCATAGTCACACCGACATTGAGATATTTGTCGTGTGAAATCGCTCTGGCAAAACTCGGTGCCCTGCTATATACGGAATTGTCGCATAGCCTGCTCCATCCCAGCATCGGTTTGGAAGTGACGACCCGAGAGTGCAGCTTTCAGTGATGGGAACAGGTGACACTTCGATGAGGCTAGATCGCGGCTGTACGCCGCGTGATCCAGTATCTCCCACCTGCGAAATCTGATCCTGTGTGAGCCTTATTGTGTGTGGCTTTGCACTGTCGTCCAAGAGCACAGCTCCTTCACTCAAGAGCCCTCGTCCCTTTCGAGGCAGATGGCAGACCTCAGTTTGTTGAGGGGTGTCGCAGTAGCGTGCCGCATTGATGGTCCCTAGCTGGAGGAAATCACGGAGAATCACACCTCTCACGTCCCAGAAGAGTGTGATCATAACCTTTCCCGGAGCAGGTGACTTGGAATTTTTTCCTCGCTAGTTAACTGGGATGCTTCCACGTCACTGAGGCCGCCTTGTATCTTGGGGTACAGTGGTACACTCGCGTCTCATCCCTGTGATAATTCTGAACCGGAACCCATTTCCTTCTCGCTCTTACCGTATCAAGTGATAGAGACTGATTCACATTTTGCACTCTTGTGATCTGGAGCCAGCTTTCTCGGCACTCATCTTGCAGACACTTTCCGGTAACCTATCACATTATGGAGCAAATGATGGCCCTGAGCACGTGACGTGATGCCTGACACCGTTATGCACCTGTCCGCTAACACCACGTCCTTTACTCTGGCAGTTTTGTTTACATTCGTGGATGTGGAGGGACGCCCACTTCGACCTTCATTCTCCACGCCCTGCCTCCCTTCTCTGAACATGCAACACCACCAACCAAACATTTGACCAGCCATGAACTTTTCACCATGCATGGTCTATAGGCGCTTATGGATGACAGATACACTAGTCCCACGTGTCCATTCATACTGGATAACAGCAGGCACTTCTATTAGCGACCACCTTGTCAATACACGTCCGTCCGCCATGCTGATGTGTACTCGAATAAGGTCTGGCACACCGGTCTGCTGCAACTCTCTCCCACTATCTGCGGATGCGTCATTCCTCCTCCGCTGAGGCCCCTTTCGTCGATGAACCAGCAACAGGTGTGGCGTTCGTACCTGATGTGCCATCTTCTCTTTTAAAAACAATGATGAAACGTACTTTTAGAACTTCCCTTCGGGTTGTATATATTAACTGCGACTTATTATCCGTGGTGTATGCGCCGTGTCTTTCACTAGTAATCAATACGTCCAGGGCCCCAGCATCGATCCCAAGCACTGCTTAAACTTTGTATAAAAATAATCAGCAATGGCAGCCGAAAACTCTTGGCATAAGAAGACATCCTCGCTCTGCCAACGGCCTTGTCAAAGAGGACAGGCGAATCAGCAATGATGTAGAAGGCAATGGAAACAACTGTATTAAGGACACACAATGTGTATCCACAGTACATGTGGCCTCTAATTAAAAAAGTGTCATGATGATCTCTCCACTGCCAAAAAAATCCAGATTAGTCCCCCTTTCTGATCTCCTGGAGGAAACTACCAAAGAGGAGGTGACCAGGAGAAAAAGATTCAATAACCAACGAAAGGATAACGTTCTACTAGTCGAAGCGTGGAACGTCAGAAGTTTGAACATCGTAGGGAAGCTAGAAAATCTGGAAACGGAAATGATTTCATTGAGGTGAAATGAAAGGAGATAAGGACTTCTGTCACACAAATAGAGCTTTATATATGTACCTTGCCGTTGTTGGACTCGCGTGCCTCAGCAAATACAGATAGCCGTACCATAGGTACAACCGCAACAGAGGGGGATCTGTTGAGAGGCCAGACAAACATGTGGTTCTTGAAGAGGGGCAGCAGCCTTTTCAATAATTGCAGGGGCAACAGTCTGGATAATTGACTGATCCGACCTTGTAACATCAAACAAAACGGCTTTCCTGTGCAGGTACTGAGAACGTCCGAAAGCAAGGGAAACTACAGCTGTGATTTTTCCCGAGGATATGCAGCTCTACTATATGGTTAAATTGCGATGGTGTCCTCTTGCGTAAAATGTTTCGGAGGTAAAATAGTCCTCCATTTGGATCTCCGGACGCGGACTACTCAGGAGGATGTTCTCGTTGCGAGAAACAAGACTGGCATTCCACGGATCAGAGCATGGAATGTTAGATATCTTAGTCGGACAGGTAGGTTAGAAATTTTAAAAAGGGAAATGGATAGGCTGAAGTTAGATATAGTGGGAATCATTGAAGTTCGGTGACAGGAGGATCAGGACTTCTGGTCAGCTGAATACAGGGATATAAATACAACATCAAATAGGGGTAATGCAGGAGTGGATTTAATAATCAGTAAGAAAATAGGAAAGCTGGTAACGTACTATGAACAGCATAGTGAAAGAATTATCTCAGCCAAGATAGATACGAAGTGTACGTCTATCACAGTGGTACAAGTTCACATACCAGCTAGTTTCACAGATGCATGAAGAGATTGAAGAAATATGTGTTGAGATAAAAAAATTATTCAGATAGTTAAAGAAGACGAAAATTTAGTTGTGATGGGTGACTGGAATTTGATTGTAGGAAAAGGAAGAGAAGGAAAAATAGCTGGTGAATATGGACTGTGGGAAAGGAATGAAAGGGGAAGCTGCCTGGTAGAATTTTGCACAGAGCATAATTTAATCATCGCTAACACTTGGTTTAAGAATGATAAAACAAGGTTGTATACGTGGAAGAGACCTGGAGACATCGGAAGGTTCCAGATTGATTATACAATAGATTGGGATCTAGGAACCAGATTTTAAATTGTATGACATTTCCATGGGCAGATGTGGACTCTGACCACAATTTATTAGTTATGAGCTGTAGATTAATACTGAATAAAAGTTAGGAAATTAAGGAGATGGGACCTGGATAAGTTGAAAGAACCAGATGTTGTTGAGAGTTTGAGGGAGCGTTAGCCAACGGTTGACTAGAACAGGGAAAGGGAAAGGAAAAACAGTAATGACGAATGGGTAGGTTTAAGAGATGAAATACTGAAGGCAGCAAAGAATCAATTGGGTAAAAAGATAAGACCTAGTGGAAAACCTTGGATGACACAAGAGATGTTTAATTTAACTGCTGAATTAAAGAAATTTCAAAATGCAGCAAATGAACCAAGCGAAAGGAAATACAAACGTTTAAAAGCGAGATTGGCAGGAAGAGCAGAATTACTAAGCAGGAATAGCTAGAGGACGAATGTGATGATTTAGAAGCGTTTTTCACTAGGAGAAAGACAGATACTACCCACAGGAAAATTAAAGAGGCCTTTGGGGAAAGGAGAAGCAGTTGTGTGAATATCAGTCCTAAGTAAAGAAGGGGAAGCTGGAAGGCGGAAGGAGTATATAGAGTGCCTATACAACGGAGATGAACTCGAAAACAATATTATAGAAAGCAAAGGGGACGTAGATGAAGATGAGATGAGAGATATCATACTGGGAGAAGAATTTGACAAAGCTCTGAAAGATCTTACAAGGGGAGGCCGCCAATTGTGAAATTCAGATTCGATTCACACTGCGCATAATTAAAGCTCATGGCCAAAGGTGTAATGTGGCAAAGCACCAAGACGCACTTCTCAGCCGTTGTCGAGAAAATCGACAGTTAAAAGAAACCGTTGTGGTGAAATACTCTCTATGATCAATAATTTTCTACAGCGTCGTGGCGCAGCGGTAAGCGCTCGGGTTCGTAATCCGAAGGTCGCCGGATCGAATCTCGCGCCATGCAGTTCTTTTATTATTATTAGTTTTTTGTAATCTATTAATGAATTGCTTATGCATGTTGGTGAAGGCGGATCGCTCTCCAATTGTACCGCCTCCATTTTTCCGTTTGTTTAACAGGGTGTACCAAAGCTCTCCCGTCCGCACTGATTTTCGACGATGTTATAAGTTGCGCTAGGGACCGCATCTACATCTGTCCTTCAAGCGTAACGAGCGAGTAGCGGAGTTTATGTTTCATACCTGCCACAGCAAATTTGTGTTCTTGGGGTCTCTATTCTAATTCGAACATCTGACTTACGCTATACGTATTCGTTTCGGTATATCGTTTCTACGTCTTCCCTTAACTATACGTGGTTAACATTATGAAGACAATTAATAACATTTGTGAAATACAACTTTGTTCGCGGAAAACATAATGATGTTCGAAGTCGCCAGTTTTTCCACGACAAACGACTTTCAACAACTTATTATGTGCATAATTGTTGCAACTGATTGCCGGGAATTATATATATATATATATATATATATATATATATATATATATATATATATATATATGAATTACAAAAAACAAATACTAAAAAAAAAGGTTGCATGGCGCGAGATTCGATCCGGCGACCTTCGGATTACAAACCCGATCGCTTACCGCTGCATCACGACGCTGTAGAAGACTAGTAATCGTAGAGAGTATTTCACCGCAACGGTTTCTTTTAACTGTCGATTTTCTCGACAACGGCTGAGAAGTGCATCTTGGTGCTTTGCCACATTACACCTCTGGCCATGAGCTTTTATTATGCGCAGTATGAATCGAATCTGAATTTCACAATTGCCGGCCTCCCCTTGTTGGTTGAAAGAAGGCCCCAGAGGTAGACGATATGCTGTCAGAACTATTGATAGCCTTGGGAGAGCCAGCAAACACCCAACTCTTCCATCTGGCGAGCAAGATGTATGTGACGGGCGAAGTGCCCTCGGTTTTGAAGAAGGAGAGGACTGTAATAATTCCAATTCCAAAGAAAGCAGTTCTGACATGTGCGAAAATTACCGAACTATCAGTTTAATAAGTTATTGTTGCAAGAATCTAATACGAATTCATTACAGAAGAAGAATGGAAAAACTGGTAGATGCTGACCTCAGAGAAGATGTTTGGAATCCTGAGAAATGTAGGAACACTCGAGGCAATACTTACCTTACGACATCTTAGAAGATAGATTAAGTAAAGGCAAACCTACGTTTCTACCATTTGTAGACTTAGAGAGAGCTTTTGACAATGTTGACTGGAATACACTTTCAAATTATGACGGTAGCTGGGGTAAAATATAGCGAGCGAAGGGCTTGTAGGGAAACCAGACGGTAGTTATATAGTCGAGGAGCATGAAAGGGAAGCAGTAATTGAGACGAGAGTGAGCCAGGGTTGCAGCTTATCCCCGATGTTATTCAAGCGGTACATCGAGATGGCAGTAAAGGAAACTAAAGAAAAATTTAGAATAGAAATTAAATTTTAGGGAGAAGAAATAAAAATATTTTGTCCAGAATGAGATTTTCACTCTGCAGCGGAGTGTGCGCTGATATGAAACTTCCTGGCAGATTAAGACTCGAGTTCGAGTCTCGGTCCGGCACACAGTTTTAATCTGCCAGGAAGTTTCATATCAGCACACACCCCGCTGCAGAGTGAAAATCTCATTCTGGAAACATCCCCCAGGCTGTGGCTAAGCCATGTCTCCGCAATATCCTTTCTTTCAGGAGTTCTGCAAGGTTCGCCGGAGAGCTTCTGTAAAGTTTGGAAGGTAGGAGACGAGGTACTGGCAGAAGTAAAGCTGTGAGGACGGGGCTTCAGTCGTGCTTGGGTAGCTCAGTTGGCAGAGCACTTGCCCGCGCAAGGCAAAGGTCCCGAGTTCGAGTCTCGGTCCGGCACACAGTTTTAATCTGCTAGGAAGATCAAAAAATTGTTGTGGTTTGCCTATGACATTGTAATTCTGTCAGAGACAGCAAAGGACTTGGAAGAGCAGTTGAACGGAATAGACATTGTCTTGATAATAGAATGCAGTCGAATTAAATCAGGTGATGGTAAGGTAATCATACTCGGAAACGAGACACTTAAATTAGTAGGTGAGTTTTGCTATTTGGGGAGCAAAATATCTGATGATGGCCGAAGTAGAGAGAACATAAAATGCAGACTCACGATGACAAGGAAAGCATTTCTGAAGAGGAGAAATTCGTTAACATCAAATACAGATTTAAGTGTTTTCTGAAGGTATTTGTTTTGAGTGCAGCCATGTATGGAAGCAACACATGAACAATAAATAGTTTCGATCGGAGAAGAACAGAAGCTTTCGAAATGTGGTGCTGCAGAATAACGCTGATGGGTCGATCACGTAACTAATGAGGAAGTACTGAATAGACTTGGTGAAACGAGACATTTGTGGCACAACTTGACCAAAAGAAAGGATCGGTTGGCAGGATAGATTCTGAGACATCATGGGATTACCAGTATAGTACTGGAGGAAACTGTGTGGGGTAAAAATCGTTGAGGGAGATAAAGAGATGAATACAGTAATCAGCTGTAGATGTAGGAAGTATGCAGCAGACCTCAGCAGTTACGGTGGCTAGGACAGTTGCAAAGTCTAAGAGAAAGAAGAAGGTTCTGCTGTTAGGTAGTTCTCATGGTAGAGGTGTAGGTCAGCAGTTGCAGGAAGTTTTGGGGAGTGAGTACCAGGTCACCAGCATTGTGAAGCCTAATGCAGGATTGGCTCAGGTGACTTTTAACATAGGGGGGTTATGTAGGGATTTTACTAAAGAGGATCAGGTAGTGATTGTGGGTGGGGCTGGTAATAGTATTGATAGGGATGGGGAGTATGACATAGATGGTGACCTGGAAAAGATAGCCACTCAGACTGGCAACACGAATGTGCATTTCGTGGAACTGTTTCAGCGTCACGATCGGCCTCATCTTAATACAGCCGTCAGACGTAATAACATGAGACTTGGGGGTGCGCTGATGACAGAAGGCATGAGTCACATTTCAGTGGTGTCGGTGGAGTCTATCAGTAGGACGGGTTTCACTAGACATGGCCTGCACCTCAACAGGTATGGGAAGGGGAGGTTGGCAAAACTTATAGGTGACAGCATAGGTGGGGGTGGTGGGATCACTCATGGGAAAATTCCGGTAGTTGTGGGTGTTAGAGCTGTACCTTTTTTAGATTGAAGTCAGCTGATAGGTATTCCTGCTTAA
Organism: Schistocerca americana; assembly: GCF_021461395.2. Taxonomy (NCBI): domain Eukaryota; kingdom Metazoa; phylum Arthropoda; class Insecta; order Orthoptera; family Acrididae; genus Schistocerca; species Schistocerca americana. Next base: position 263,649,282 of record NC_060120.1, read on the forward strand.
GGGAAGTCTCTCTAACAAAAAAAACACTTTCTACAAAGCTTGGGTATCCGATTAATGAGGGAATTAGTATATTTCATCAAAATATACAAGGTATTAGAGATAAAGTTAGTGAACTGCTTATGGATGTTGACTATGAAATTATTGGTATATCTGAACACTTCTTAAATAAGGAGATAATTCAGAGGCTTCCTTTACCAGGATACAGGTTGGCTGGCAGCTTTCCTAGGAGCTCTTTGCGGTGTGGGGGAGTAGCCATGTATGTGAAAAACGGTATCCCATTTGAGTCAATTGATGTTTCAAAGTACTGCACTGAAAAGGTGTTTGAATATTGTGCAGGTGTGGTTAAATTTAGTGGAGCTAAACTTCTTACTGTTGTTATTTATAGATCCCCAGACTCCGATTTCACAACATTTTTGCTAAAGCTAGAGGAGGTTCTTGGTTCACTTTATAGGAAATACAAAAAGTTAGTTATATGTGGTGACTTCAATATTAATTGTATAAGTGATTGTGCAAGGAAAAGGATGCTGGTAGACCTCCTTAATTCATATAATCTTATGCAAACCGTATTCTTTCCAACGAGAGTGCAAGGGAACAGTAGAACAACCATAGGCAATATTTTTGTTCATTCGTCATTATTAGAAGGGCATTCTGTTAGCAAAAAGGTGAATGGCCTTTCAGATCATGATGCACAAATTTTGAGTCTAAAAGATTTTTGTGCTGCAACACATGTTAAATATAGTTACCAACTTTTTAGGAAAGCTGATCCAGTTGCTGTACAGACTTTTGTAAACCTTATCAAGGAACAAGAGTGGCAAGATGTTTATAGTGCTGATTCAGTAGACGATAAATATAATGCTTTCCTCAAGACTTTTCTCGTGCTCTTTGAAAGTTGCTTTCCGTTAGAACGTTCAAAACAGGGTACTAGCACAAACAGGCAGCCTGGGTGGCTGACTAAAGGGATAAGAAGATCTTGTAGAACAAAGTGGCAATTATATCAAAACGTTAGAAACAGTCAAAATCTAAATGCAGCAGCCCATTACAAACAGTACTGTAAGGTGCTTAAAAAAGTTATTAGGAAGGCAAAAAGTATGTGGTATGCAGATAGAATAGCTAAGTCTCAGGATAAAATTAAAACCATATGGTCAGTCGTAAAGGAAGTGGCTGGTCTGCAGAGACAGGTCGAGAATATAGAATCAGTGCGTAATGGGGATGTCCGTGTTACTGATAAGTCGCATATATGTACAGTACTTAATAATCACTTTCTGAATATAGCAGGTGAACTAAATAGAAACCTAGTCCCAACAGGGAATCATATAGCGCTCTTAGAAAAAAGTGTTCCGAGACTGTTACCTGAAATGCTCCTCCATGATACTGACAAGAGGGAGATTGAGTTAATAATTAAATCACTAAAGACCAAGAACTCTCATGGATATGACGGGGTATCTAGCAGAATACTGAAGTATTGTTCCACGTATGTTAGCTCAGTACTTAGCCATATCTGTAACTTTTCCTTTAGGAGTGGTCGGTTTCCTGACCGATTAAAGTACTCGGTAGTGAAGCCACTTTATAAAAAGGGAGACAGGGATAATGTTGACAATTATAGACCTATTTCTATGCCATCGGTGTTTGCTAAAGTTATCGAGAGGGTTGTATATACAAGGTTACTGCAGCATTTAAATTCACATAATTTGCTGTCAAATGTACAGTTTGGTTTTAGAAATGGCTTAACAACTGAAAATGCTATAGTCATTTTCTCTGTGAGGTTTTGGACGGATTAAATAAAAGGTTGCGAACGTTAGGTGTTTTCTTTGATTTAACAAAGGCTTTTGACTGTGTTGACCACAAAATATTACTGCAGAAGTTGGAACATTATGGAGTAAGGGGAGTAGCTTACAATTGGTTCGCCTCCTACTTTAAGAACAGAAAGCAGAAGGTAATCCTCCGCAATATTGAGAGTGGTAATGATGTTCAGTCCCAATGGGGCACTGTTAAATGGGGCGTTCCCCAAGGGTCGGTGCTGGGGCCACTGCTGTTTCTTATTTATGTAAATGATATGTCTTCTAGTGTTACAGGTGATTCAAAAATATTTCTGTTTGCTGATGACACCACCTTGGTAGTGAAGGATCTTGTGTGTAACATTGAAACATTATCAAATAATGTAATTCATGATATAAGTTCGTGGCTTGTGGAAAATAATTTGTTGCTAAATCACAGTAAGACTCAGTTTTTACAGTTTCTAACCCACAATTCAACAAGAACTGACATTTTAATCAGGCAGAATGGGCATGTTATAAGCGAGACGGAACAGTTCAAGTTCCTAGGCGTACGGGTAGATAGTAAGCTGTTGTGGAAAGCCCATGTTCAGGATCTTGTTCAGAAACTAAATGCCGCTTTATTTACCATTAGAACAGTATCTGAAATAAGTGACATTTCAACACGAAAAGTAGTATACTTCGCATATTTTCATACGCTTATGTCATATGGTATTATTTTTTGGGGTAATTCTTCTGATTCAAAAAGGGTATTTTTGGCTCAAAAACGGGCTGTTCGAGCTATGTATGGTGTAAGTTCGAAAACCTCTTGTCGACCCCTATTCAATAGTCTGGGAATTTTGACATTGCCCTCACAGTATGTATTTTCTTTAATGTCGTTTGTTGTTAGCAATATTAGCTTATTCCCAAGAGTTAGCAGCTCTCACTCAGTTAATACTAGGCAGAAATCAAATCTGCATGTGGAATGCACTTCCATGACTCTTGTGCAGAAAGGAGTGCAGTATTCTGCTGCATCCATTTTCAATAAGCTACCACAAGAACTCAAAAATCTTAGCAGTAGCCCAAACACTTTTAAGTCTAAACTGAAGAGTTTCCTCATGGCTCACTCCTTCTATTCTGTCGAGGAGCTCCTGGAAGAGCTAAAAAATTAAGCAAATTCCAGTGTTACATTCTTGATTTTCTTTATTTAAACTAACGACTTGTCGCCTGAATATGTTTCTTATATTTCATTTTATCTGTTTCTACAATCGTGTTACAATTTCATGTATTGACTCGTTCCATGACCATGGAGACTTCTCCTAAATGTGGTCCCACGGAACAATAAATAAATAAATAAAAAATTCAGAAGGATGTAGGTTGCAGTAGTCATTTGGAGCTGAAGAGGCTTGCACAGGACAGGGTAGCATAGAGAGCTGCATCAAACCAATCATCGGACTGCAGACCACAACAATAACACCACATCAACGGTAGTTGAAAATGATAGAAAGGGAGTAGAATTCGCTAAGAATGGGAAGGTAGGGACAGAGAGTGAATTACTGTGCACAGTTAAATGATGGGATTTGTAGTGTTTACTGTAAATCGTGGCAAACACCGATATGTTACGCTGAGGGATGCCAGACAGGTATAAATAGGTGTTATAATTTAGTAATTTAGAATTTATATGAACTGAAGTTCTGAAAACATTTGTTTGTTGTTTGTTTCATGACGCATGATGGAGTCCAGATAAAGTACTCCAGTGTTGTTCTGTCGATGAAGTAAAGGGTGTACCGGGCGCTATTGGAGTCCAACCGACGGCTACCGGGCGGCAGACGACATGAAAGACATTGTCGAGACCAAATTTTAATTTTTAAAAATGTCTTGTCAAAAAATGAAATGAATTGTAATCACTAGTGTATCTAATGTCCGAATGTGAAAATTAAAAGTTGTGTTCTTTCGGATTTGGGTCTTTCAGTGATTCATTGTACGCAACAGGTACTCAGAAGAAATATTAAGATCTCAGCAGGGAGATATACTTAATACGAAGATATTGAAGTATCTGCGCTAGCAAAGTAGAAATAAGGAAACAGATCCGAAAACAATTTATTGGACTCACCAGAACGAAACAATAATACAATCTCCAAAAGAACAACAGACTCGATCCCAACTGCGGATTGACACAAATATAAAATAACAAATAATAATAATAATAATAATAATAATAGAAAAGATCGGAATCTTCATGGGGAGCGAACACAACTCTACCATGTCAATAGGCTCTTAGACTATACCAAGTCCATCAACAAGAGATCGGCCAGCTAGGAAAGACGTCTGGCCGTGGCAACAGTTCTGTATCCTTCCAATCGGTGCGTCGAACTGCCTTTTGCCGCCAGTGCGGAGCCCGTTGGCGGATATACGCCTTATGGCGCAGGTATCTCGTGTTGGTTGGACGTGAAGTGGGATGCTGATGCAGTAGGCGCTACGATGTCTGAAGTGGGTGGCCACAGCAGACCTCTCCTTCCTCCCCTCCCCCCCTCCCTCCCCCCACCAGGGTTGAGTAGAAGGCTCATCTCGGCGTCGGGCTCCCAGGTCACTGGTGACAGGAGGCCAGCGGCGGTCGCAGGTGCAGGATCGACCTCCATGGGCGTAGGGCCCTCTGCCAGAGGGTCCGCCTGGGGTGTGACCAGTGGCGTCGGCGGAGGCGGCGGTCGGGTAGGGAGAGGAGCACCGTCAACCCGAGGGCTGACAGCCCTGGAGATGGCAGAGAAGCTGGCTGCGGACCACACCAGGGGCGAAGCTGGTTGGTGTGCTTCTGGCACACCGTGCCATCGTCGAAGATGACTGCCGCCACAGCGCGGCCGATGAGCGAAGAGACACTGGCGGAGACCCACTGGGGACGATTCCGAGTGAACACCATCGCCCAGACCAGATCCTGCGGAGAATAACAGGGCCATGTCAAATGTGGAGAAGATGGGCGATGGAAAAGACAGAAACAGGAGGGCCAAGAGGGACCGATGAGGATGGCCGTGAAGTTTTTCAGCTGGGAATGATTCATCCTGAACAGTGGATCGATAGGAAGAAAGGAATATGATAGGGCGTCGTCCAGGGACTGTTGGGGATGCAATTTCGCCATCTGGACTTTGGGAGTATGGACAAACCGTTCATCTGGTCAGTTAGATGCAGGATGAAACAGAGCAGTATGAATCACATGGCTGTCCTGGGAGGTGCAGAAGAAAGTAAATTCAACAGATGTAAAATGTGGGCTGTTGTCGTCACCAACGTCTCCAGAAGACCTCAATGGCAAATATGCAAGAAAGAGTTTGGATGGTATAGGTGGACGTCTTGAAGGACATGCGGGATACAAAAGGAAACCCGCTGCCTTTGTCCACAAGGATAAGCCAGGAGGAGCTGAGGAACAGGCCCATGAAATCCAAGTGCAAATGAGACCAAGGAGAAGGAGCAGGAGGCCATGAGAACAGGTGGCAAGGGGCTGTCGATTGGTGCAGTTAACAAGAGGGACATGACGCCACCGTGCAGGTGATGGCAGTGTCCATGCCCCTCCAATAGGCAAGCTGTTTCGTCAGGACAATCCCCAATGACCAACATGCAGGCGCTCTGAGGCCCACTGGTGGAGGGAGTGCGGCAGCACTACCCCCACCAATGGTCATCAATACCCAAGATGAGGAGGACCCCATCTGACAGACAGGTCGTGGCGGCAGTGCCAGTAGGCTTGGACCTCTGGCTGCAGCAGCTGACAATGATCTGAAGGCCACCAATGCTGAACGTGGTGCATCAGCACCTGGAGGGTCAGATCATCTGTTGTGTGACATGCAACTAGCTTGGCATCCAGTAGCAAATCAGCTACTGCCTTGGCAGTAGCGTCATCCAGGTAGAAACAGCAACCGGGTCAACATCAAACTCCAGGTCGGCGCCCACCAGGAGATGAGAGAAGATCCACGTTGACATGGACAGCTGTGGCCCAAAAATGGATGTCTTAGGAATATTCCATGAGGAACAATGCCTGGTGCTGGAGGCAGTGAGCAGTCCTCGTGGGGATGGCGGCTGTAGCGCTAAACAACGAGAACAGAGGCTTGTGATCTGTGTAAAAGGTGAAACGACGGCTGTAGACGAAATCATGGAATTTCTTAAACCAAAATATGATGGTCAAGGTGTGCTTCTCAATTTGGCTGTAGTTGCACTGAGTCGGGGATGGGGTTTTGGAGACGAAGGCCACCGGGCACTCAACTCCATCGATGATGTGAGACAAGACAGCTCCCACACCATAGTCTAACGCATTGGCAGCCAAGGTAAGAGGCTTGGTGGGGTCAGAAGGGACAAGGGAAGCCGGCATCAGGAGAGAAGATTTCAGACAGCAGAACATCTTATCACAAGCTGGCGACCAGTCCCAGGGAACATTCCTACAGAGGAGGCAGTGAAGTGGTTCTGCCAGAGCTGCAGCATGTGGAATAAAATGGGGGAAATAATTGAGTTGACCCAGGACTGACTTGAGGTGGGAGATGTCCTTCAGAGTCTGAATAGCCTCGACATATTGGGCCGACAGTCGAATGCCTTTAGCGTTCGAAACATGGCTGAGGTAGGTCACCAGAGAAATAAAAAAAAAAGACATTTATCCTTGTTGCATCATAAGCCAGCACCCTGAAGAACTTGGAAGAGGCGCTGGAGGCTCCAGGCCAAGTCCGGGGTGGAGATGCCAGCGACTAAGATGTCATCAAGGTAGTTAGCCATCCCCAGAATGTTTCCAAATAGTGCTGGAATATGGCCAGAGCACTGGCGACCCCAAACAGGAGACAGTTGTAACAGAAGAGCCGAAAAGGGGTATCCACGACCCATCCAAAGGCAACTGGAGATAGGGGTCCTGCAGATCAATTTTGGCAAGCATCTTGCCACCACCGAACCTGGACCAGATGTCATCAACCTTGGCTATTGGATAGGAGTCAATAACAGCATTGACAGTGGCCTTATAATCCCCACAAATGCGAAGACATCCATTAGGTTTCTCAAGCACCACGATGGGCATAGCCCAATGACTATGGTGGACGGGGATCAGGATGCCCTCAGTCTCCAGGCGGCGAAATTTCTGCTGTAGTTTGTCATGGAGGGCAAACAGTGCCGAGTGAGGCTTGTGGAACTTTGGGACTGCCAAGGGGAGGAGTTTGATATGGGCTTCGAACCTGGAGACCCCACAGAGATGTGGCAGAGAACACGTCTGGGAAATTATCCATAAGAAGCTGCTGCAAGTGATGGTCTGCCAATAACGACTGGATGGCTAGGCCCAGAGCCATGTTTCTTGGGGTCCAGGAGAGGAAAAAGATTCATACCCAATAAGATGGTGGCTTTGCGGGCAGCAAGGACCAAAACCTGGGCTGTGACACCATGAGTGAGGTACTGGACCCAAGCCAACAACCACCCCTGTAGTTGGAGGATGTCATTGCTGTAACTCTTCAGGGAAGTATGGAACGGACAAAGTGGCAGTGAACCCAACTGACGGTGAAAATCCCCATTGATGATGGTTGCAGAGGATCCCGTATCCACTTGAAAAGGGAGAGGGGTGCCATTCAACTGCACAGTCAGAATGATCGCTGCCGTCGTGTGTGGAAAAACCGACTGCACGAAGGAAATTGGGGGCAGCAGGTCCATCTCATCCACCACAGAGGCGTCGACAGCAGTGTAGGCCACGGCTATCAACGATGACGACTGACAGACCTCAACTCTGTGACCCTGCTTTCCACAGGCTGAACAGGTCACCCTCAAGAAGCGGCAATCTTGCCTCTGATGTGAGACAAAGCACTGACTACAGGAGGGCAACCGTTGTCGTTGCTGCTACTGCTGCTGCTGCTGCTTCAGCCGCCGTTGGCGCAGGTGTGGACCGGCGCCCTGGTCCTGGAGGGCGGGCGCGGTCCCAGGTGGGGGCCCTATGCCCTGTTGCGGCAATGGAATGGGAACCACCGTCGTCGCGGGGCGGGGGGAGTGGCCGCCCTGAAAACCTGCGCCGGGGACCAGCGTGGAAGCAAAGTACTGCTCACGAGCACAGATAATAGGTAAACAGGTGTCTGCAGAGGGATCTTTCAGCTTCAGAAGATCAGTCCATAAGGTATCATTTGGGATATTGACAAGAATTATATCATGAATGAGGGCCAGACCAATAGGGGTTCCCACAGGAAAAACGACCGTCAGGGGAGAGACCTTGCAGCGTAGCAATCCATTCCCTGTGTGACTGTGCGGGAAGCTTCTGACAACAAAAGAACTTGTGACGTGCCGCCGCCACATGGACCTGAGAGACAAAATAATCCAATAGGCTAGAAGTCAACGCCTTGCAGGAGAGGGCATGAGGTTCTGTATTGGGATGCAACTGTTGCAGAAGGTGATAAAACTCTGAGCCCACATAGGCGAGAAAAAATGCGGAACGCCGAACGTCACCAGTGACGTCATGAGCAATAAAGTGTTGCTCCAGGCGAGCCACGTCTTTACCCCAAGACTCAACGGAGCTGCCAAACTTGGGCACACGAAGCTGGATGGGAACCCTGCATAGGTACCCCAAGGAGGGAGGGGGCGGGGGGGCTGAACATTGCCTGTAAATGCTGAATAATGAGCTGGTTCGTTTGTTGTATATGTTCCAGTAACGCTGTGACTCGCGCTGAGGGTCCATCAATACCGGGAATATGTTCCGTCATAGCGGACAACAACTGAGCAGATGTGGGAAACTCATAAACCAACTCATCGCCACTGAAGTATCTGTGCTAGCAGAGTAGAAATGCGGGAACACAAGTACGAAAGCTATTTATTGGACTCACCAAAACGAAACACTAATACAATCCCCAAAAGAACAACAGACTCGATCCCAATTGCGGATCGACACAAATATAAAATAACAAATAATAATAGAAAAGACCCAACTTTTCATGGGGAGCGAACACAATAAACAATTCTACAATGTCAAGAGGTTCGTCGACAATACCAACTGGATTTACAAGAGATCAGCTAGCTAGAAGAGATGTCTGCCTGTGGCTGCCGGGGCGCCGCCTTATGAAGCCCGTTGGCAGATGCATCTGCTGGAACTACAGTATTTGCAATCACGTACCTGTTGTATCGAAGTAGTTCCTGGGCTAGCTGCGACACCTGGTGAAGCTGTTCTGCAGGCTCCACGAACGGGTAGCGGTCCCTTGGCGGCCGTTGGTGGAGGCCTGGTGTTGTTTTGTGGCCGCCAGTAAGTATTTGTGTTGACAACACAGACGATGTAGGTTTTCCTGGTGGATATATGCCCTGTGATGCAGGCATCCCGTGTTAGTTGAACGTGAAGTGGGGAGCCGATGCAGTAGGCGCTACGATGTATGAAGTGGGCGGCCACAGCAGATATTTAATTTTGAGGGTTTCGAGTTCTGGGAAGATACGCTAAGTTACTCTAATGGAAATTATCATAGCTCAGAGGAAGGTGATGGAAGTTTAAATTGAAGTGTAAAGGCCATTTATTGTTATTACGCATTGTATAGGATCGGAATTATGACAATATCTCTGATGGTTATTACTCAGAAGATTTTGACTGATTGTTTTACACTTCAGTAGTCAGGTACATCATGAACTTTGATGAAGCTTTACAAACTCTTGGGGCTCGTTTAACTAGCATCAGTAGTGATTTGACGTTTAAATGGAAATCAACAACCTGATTACGAGACTTGCAAATTCAGTGTATTTGGGCTAGGCCAAGTGAGCTAAATAGACCTTTTAGCGTCAGTTAGGTTTTGTTAAAGAACTTATACGACCCAGTTGTGATGGTTATATATTTTATGGTGTCTTACAAGCCAATTATAAAGAATATCGGAGTGGTATTTCGTCACACCTTATTCCAATTCTTGGTGAGAGTGTTATCTCTGACTGTGATTCATAGCTGACGTGAACATCGACATTTGAACTATATTAACGAAGCGCAGATGCAGATATCAGTTAAGGCAGTTATTCAGACGCTTATGTATTCAAGAAAAACTTGTCATAAGATACGTTTATTATGAAGGTTTATGAAAGAAGACATGACACAAGAGAATATCGAACTGTTGGATCATCGATGTGTTGAGACTTCGTTTGTTTCACAAAATTGCAAACTTTTTCCTACGAGCAGTATTCGACATACTACGTACTGCGATTTGCACCTGTGGCGTGGCGACACACGGTCACAACAGCAACTGCACAAGAAATAAATGTCCTTATCCACTAAATAATTCGTCGCAGGCAGCTTTTAGCTGACATCAGGAGAGGCGGAACAGTGCAGGTTGTTCTCAGCAGAATCTACATCAAACCAACGCCACAAAAATAGTTCAGGTATATGTGCCTTCCTCGCTAGTAGAAGGTGCAGGGAGAGAAACAATACGAGGGCACTGAGCAGGTAATTCAGTATATAGGGGGAGATGATAATCTAATAATCATGTTGGACAGGAACGCGGTAGTAAGAGAGGGAACAGAAGAAGGGGTTACGGGAGAATATGGGCTTGGCAGTAGTAACGAGAGAGGAGAATGACTAATTGGATTTTGCAATAAATATCAGTTAGTAATAGCGTGTACTCTGGTCAAAAATCACAAGAGGAGGAGGTATACTTAGGAAAGACCCGGAGACACGCAAAGATTCCAGTTAGATTACTTCATGGTCAGGCAGAGATTCCGATATCAGATGTTGGATTCTAAGGTGTACCCAGGAGTAGATATGGATTAAGATCACAATTTAATAATGATGAAGAGGAGACTGAAGCTTAGGAAATTCGTACTGAAGAATCAATGCGGAATGAAGGGAGGCACAGACGTATTACGGGAACACGACATGGGTTCGAAGTTCTCTAAGGATGTAGATATTGCGATAGTGAATACCACAATAGGGAATTCAGATGAAGAGGAGTAACGTCTCTAGAAAGAGAAATCGCAGAAATTGGACAGACGTGAGCGACAGACGTACGTCAACAAATCGATGAGAGAAGGAAGTACAAAAATGTTCACTTAAGAATGAAATAAATAGAAAGTGCAGGGAAATGGCAGGCGAAATGGCTACAGGGAAAATGTAAAGAAATCTAAAACTACATGTTCGTCGGAAGGAGTGATTCAGCATATAGAAAAATCATAACAACCTTGGGTGAAACTAAAAGCAAGGGCGTCAATAGTATGAGTGCAATGGGAATTCCACTGCTAGACGGAGAGGAGAGAGCGAAAGGTGAAGGCCTCTACGAGGGAGAGGACTTGCCTGACGACGTTATAGAAGGAGAACTGGAAATCGATGTGGAAGACACTGGTTAAAGAGAGCTGTAGATGAGTTGCCATCAAATGAAGTGGAAGGGATAGGCAATATTTCTTCGGAATTTTAAAATCAGTTGGGGAAGTCGCAAAAAAAAAAAAAAAAAAAAAAAAGACTATTCACACTGATGTGTAACATCTATAAGACTTTCGGAAAAATTACATCAGCACAATCCCGAAGATATAAGAAGAGAGAAGAGCGAGAATTATCACATTACCAGCTTAATGTCTCACGCATGTAAGTTTCTGACAAGAATAAAACACAGAAGAATGGGAAAGAAAAACGAGGAGCTATTACATGACGATAAGCGTGGCTTTCAGAAAGGTAAAGGCACAAGAGAGGCAGTTCTAATGCGCTTCCTGCTGGAGACAATATTTTTAAAAAAAATCACATGTTCATTGGATTTTATCAGTCTACAAATGCTTTCGACAACGTAAAATGGTGCAAGATATTCTATATTCTGAGAAAAATAGGATTAAGCTATAAGGAAAGATAGGAAACTCACAATACGCTAATGCACAATACTTACAACTACCGGAGGGAATAGTAAGAATGAAAGAACGAAGTGCTGTAAAAGGAATGCAGAATTTCAATGTTAGTGTTCAATCTGTACATCGAAGAAGCAATGACGGAAAGAGAAGAATGCTTCAAGAGTGGGATTAAAATTCAAAGTGAAAGGATATCAGTGATATTTGTTGATGACATTGGTATCCTCAGCAGAAATGAATGGAATGAACACCCTAATGAGTACAGAACATGGGTTGAGAGTACACCGAAGAAAAGTGAAAGTAACAAAAAGTGGCAGAAATGAGAGCAGCGAGAAATCTTGCAACAGAATTGGTGATCACGAAGTAGACGAAGTTGAGTAATTCTGCTACCTTAGCAGTAAAATAACACATGTTGAACGAGGCGGGGGCATAAAAATCAGACTAGTAGAAGCAAAGAGGTCATTCCTGGCCAAGAGAAGTCTACTAGTATCAAGCGTCAGCTTTAATCCTCAACTGTTCTGCAACAAGTTCAAGGTAAACAATTCCGCAACAGTTGTAAAATACTTTATTGAGCGAAGTCGCGCACGACGGTAGTCGGTATACACTACCATGGTTTCGAGGTCTTCGCCACATCATCAGGTGCGTCTGAAATCTGAAGTGAAAAAACAGTTGGAACATACTCCATTAAGTAATTACGAAACCAAAAATAATGGCTGTCCATTACGTGAGATGTTCGCCTTAACAAACAAATAGGAAAAAGCGGCGTGATTAATAACAAAATAAGTTCAACAAAGCAACACACCCATGGCATGGACAGATAACATAGGTAATAGCATAAGACAAACACCGAAATACATACAGTTGCCAGAATCTGCATCTAAGAGCAGAAAAGCCCAAAAATAACAAATGACAGATTGTGGATCAGTGAAATTAAATGGCTTTTTAGAACATAAAAAAATCAATCTAGGTTGCACGGGACTGGTTTATTTAATCTTCACATGTGACGCATTTCGCTTGTTCTAGGCATAATCAGACAGTGAATAAAAAGTCTTGATAATCTTACCCGAGGCTTCGAGCGTAATTACGTCTCACCGAACTGGAAGGTAGCAGTTTCAACGATTCATTATATCGCCGATAAAGTTCTTTCTACTCGTAACCGAGGCATCTAACGTGAATAAGGGACCCAAAGAACTGAGAGGTAACAGTCAGACAGCCACCGCCATTACTTCACTACATCACCCGTGAAGAAACCGGCCCGTGAACACAAATATGGTCTATTTACAAAATTGTGAGCACGCACTGTAATGCTGGCAACTAGACCACCAAGACCTGCAACAAAGACTATTTTTTTCTGTTCTAAAGATCTATTATGGTTGCTGTACCAGTACCAGTGGTAGTTATGTAGTGGAGTGATTTTAAGCAAAATTATATGGTAAAACATTTAAAACATTAAATTGCCAATATGCGCATTTAATAGCAGAAAAGTCCATACATAACAAACGACAGGCTGTGAGCCAGTGATATTAAAACGTAAAACATTTAAAGAAATAAAACTGTTTCATTTGTTATGTTCGGGCATTTCTGCTCTTAGATGCAGATTCGGGCAGTTGTATGTATTTTGGCATTTGGCTTATGCTGTTATTATGTTAGCTTTCCATGCCGTGTGTGTGTTGCTTTGTTGCACTTATTGTGTTATTAGTCATACTGCTTTTTTCTATTTGTTTGTTAAGGCTGACATCTCACGTAATGGACCGCCTTTGCTTTCGGTTACTAGCTATATTGCTTGTGCACTTTATCGGCATTCGAGTGCTTGTTGTACCTCAGTTCCTCTCCGCGCCGCGTCGTGCGCCCCCTTCACGAATACGACGCGCAGCGTTACTGCCGAGTCGGCTCGCCGTAGCCGCCCGGGTCACACAGGTTGCGGAAAAGCTGTATCGGCGTTCGATAAAGTTTTGGCCTCGAATGCTGGCGTTTTCGCGTGGTCGTCATATAAAATGCTAGTCTGACTTGCTCTTTCTGCAGTTTAACTTCCATCTAATGGTTTATGGTGGCTTCATTGTTATAGACAGCATGCATTCCTGGCGTCTATTTTGGGACAAGAGGAATTTTCCCGGGCCGCGATCCAAAGGTGGAGTTCTGTGCAGCCTCAATTTGGGATGTTATTTGACTGTACACCTACGGTGAATGTTTGTCTGTTAGTTTTTAAGGCATGGGCATCATGTTCTACTACTGTTAGGTAGGCTATTATTCAATCATTTCATCAGGTTTTCAGGTTAGAAATGTCAGTCGTTAATTATTTTTAAAAAATTTGTAATTGCTTAATGGAGTAGGCTAAAACTGTTGTTTTACTTCAGACTTCAGATACGCCTGATGATGTGGCTAAGACCCCGAAATCTTGGTAGTGTATAGCGACTTCGTCGTGCAAAGCTTAGTACACTACAGTGTCTTACAACTGCGGCGGATTTGTTTGCCATGAACAATATTATAGTAGAGAACCACTGACTGTGGAAAAATCCGGAAGAGAATCGAGAACTTTTTAGATGTAGTGCTGACCAGGAGGCGGGGAACTGTGACATCTCAAATAGACAGTTTGCTCATCTGTTGTGACCATTTAGATCAAGACACTGTGTCAATATGTGGTCAGTCGTTCCAGTTTCTTCTCAGCTGCAACGTTCGATCTTGCAGAATATGACCTGCAGAGAATGAAAAACTGAATTCATCATAGCCTTACAGGCTGTTTTATTAATCTGCTCAAGAGTTCTCATTTCTCCGTATTTGAGGTCACTTCTTATCACACACTCTTATCAAGATCAGTCTGGAGACCTCCACAACTCTGCGGAGTTAACAGTTCTATCACCCATAACAGTGCCGTCTAAGTGGAATGCAGGATTACAGCAGATGTCGACCAACGGTCCCTTCAGATGGACTAAGGGCCCCCCTTCCCTCCCCCCCCCTCCCACCACTCTGCCCCCCCCCCTCCCCTGTACACACACTTGAAAGGGCGACGCTGGGGTTATCTCTGTTACGTATTGGCCACGTGTCATACAACGTGCTCAATATTCTCTGTCTCTCTCTCCCTTCCTCGTGGTCTGGCCTGCTTGTGAACGCGATACTTTTAGCTGCGAGACTGTCAGCAGTTATCTCAGCTCTTGTCACACGTACCTACCAGACATCGAGAGCTCTTGATTCTCTGTTGAGTGATCACACGCTGGAAAAGTACTCATCGTGCTGTCTGCGAAATCTGGGGTATCAGCGAATGTTTTTGAATGAATGTCCAATCAATCGCTATGAACAACGAGACATTTTCAGTCACTAAAACATGGTCCTCACCCATCACAACTACAAATTTCGCGACGATCTGAATTACATTTACATTTAGTCTACCCTAAATATTACGACTCGGTGGGGATAGCTGCTGAAGACGTTGAACTCGTATATGGAGAGAGTCCGGTGATTCTGAGTTTGGCTTGCTTTGTTTTCACAAGTAATTTGGAGCGAGTGGTGAGGAGGTTTCTTAAATCTGCGAGGGCTATTTTTTTTTCAAGGTTCTATCGGTCGCTATATGGAAACCAGAGTGAAAATCAAGGACGTTTTGTTTTGCAACATTTAGCTTCACCTTCCAGCTACTTCTCTACAAAGCGGCCGCTCCGACTTAGACATTTGTCGTAGCATGGCACCAACTGTCCAATACCGTTGTTACAGAAGTCAGCCGCCTCTGCTACTTCTCTACGTTGGTTTCCAGCTCTTTATTCGTCCCAGAATGCTGTCCTCATACACAGCGGTTCATGTGAGAAACGGATGAAAATCAGAGGGAGCCAAGCCCAGACTATGGTGGGTGGTCAAACACTTGCTATCGAAAGCGATGCAGAATGTCTTTGTAGCAGCTGCTGTGTGCGGGCGAGTATTGTCATGAAGAAGGAAAGTGTCTGATGACAACATTCCTCTTCGCTTGTTCTGAATTGCTCTTTGTAAACAATTTTCTCGAATCGCCTGATCCGCTCACTGAAAAAAATTTTCGGTTGACACTAGCTTCCTTCCCTAACAGCCTACATGATAAACGTCTGTAGCTCACGCTTCAAAGTTACTGCACCATTCCTGCACTTGCTGTCACACATGACTGTTACTTTATGCGGGCTGCATTAAAGCAGGCGGAGCCCTTCAGGATGAAGATATCGAGTGACAGCACGCACTTCACACTTGACAGGAGACTACTGGTCTAGGCATCCTTACGTGCTCACTGTACGTTCATATCTGAGAAGAGTGACGTGGGACGGTAGGCGGGATTACTAGAGACACTGCCCAACACATCTGCGCAAAACTTTATCGGATTTTCACTGTGATTTTAATTTAACTTCCGAACGGACCTCCTTGGAAGGAAAATATCCTCGTACATCTGCGTTCATACTCTATAAACCGTTCCGAAGTACATGGCAGAGGGTAGTTCCCAATGTACGAAATATTTATTCCCGTCCTATTCGTGTATGGCGTGTGAGAATACGCACTACTTAAATGTCTCACTGCGAGATGTAACTATTTTAAGCCGGCCGGTGTGGCCGTGCGGTCTAGGCGCTTCAGTCTGGAACCGCGTGACCGCTTCGGTCGCAGATTCGAATCCTGCCTCGGGCATGGATGTGTGTGATGTCCTTAGGTTAGTTAGGTTTAAGTAGTTCTAAGTTCTAGGGGACTGATGACCTCAGATGTTAAGTCCCACAGTGCTCAGAGCCATTTTTTTTTTTTTTTGTAACTTAACTTGCAAGTAAAGAATCAGTGGAGATAAGTACGAAAAGGTGGCCATACATTTCCAAGTAAACCTGCAACTGATAAATGAATCTATAGTGCAGAGCAAAGCAAGCAGAGCATCGAATGAAATTTCCGAACATTAAAGTAGGTCAGAGTTTGTAGCACTTGTAAAACTTTCAACACCATGTAAGGTTTTCCAAGTTCCACTGAAACTCATTTAAAAGTACCTCCGCTGTTCCATCGCCAAAGATCAGTCGCCCATCTTCACTTCTTCAACGATAACGACAGAAGAACCACGGCGCTTCTCTGCTTGCTTCCGCCAGACCTTGGTCGCATGACCCACTGCTGTAGTCAAGTTCGTTGCTTGCCTTGGCCCTTCTTATCAGAATACATTGTTTGGTATACATTATAAATTTTTAATATACGTATTCTTAAATCTGCTTATTGTACTTCTTACCCTATAAGTAATCTCTGCACTTTGTCCTTTTAATTTATTATTTTTAGTTCTGTTTCGAAAGGAAATATCCGGAGCTAGTGAAATTGCTGTGGCGCCACGAGATTCAAAGCACATTTCTTTATATTTTTAGGAACATAAACAATATTTACGTAAATTACTACAACTTCATCTCTATTGCAGTGTCAACATTCTGACGCTAAATAAGTGTTTGTTTGCCGAATTTTGTTGCATCACAGATTAATCAATATTTTTAAAAAATTAACAACTTCCTTTCTTGCATATCGCACGACAAGCTAGCTCACCATGTGATTGAGGTCATGTACTATTTGGTGATGTATTGTATGTGTTAAATCTCTGCTATTGGTTATTATGCGTCGTAAATAACAATCACTTAAACTTTAATGATCGTTATGTCCTTATATTTGCTGTACCTCAACAACAGACAGTATTGGCAATTTTAGTAGATATACAATACCTTTTGACACACTCAGTTGCCAGGCCATGTTGGCTTTCACCTCCTTATAGCGCTCAAAGGATCGGCCAACCGGCTTTTTTTGCCTATCAGAAGGTTTGTAAATATTTTTTCACTCAACCGTTGCATCCTGGAATAGAAAGTGGCAAAAACGAACATTAAGTCTTCCCTGTGAACTACGATTTCTCTTATTGTCAGGGTGATCATTTCTTCCTCCCTAGGTGGGAGTCAAGAAAATATTATTGTTTTTGGAAGAGAAAGTTAGTAAATGAAATTTCGTGAAAAGATCACGCCGCACAGAAAAACGCTTTTGTTTTAATGATTGTCACCGCAAATCACTTATTATATCCACGATACTCTTTCCTCACTTTCGCGATAATATAGAAACAAGCTTCCGTTCTTTGAACTTTTTCGATGTCCTAACCGGTAAGGGCCACATACAGCGCTCCAGAAGAGGACGGACAAGCATAGTGTAGTCAGTCTGTCTAATAAACATGTTGCATCTTCTAACTGTTCTGCCAAGAAACCGCTGTCTTCGTTTCGCCTTCCCCACTACATTGACTATGTGTTGTTTCCTTTTTAATTTGTTCGTCACTTTAGTTCCTAGATATTTACTTAAATCGACAACCTTTAAATTTGTGTGACTTATTGTGTAACCGAAATTTGATAGATTTTAAAGTCAGCCACGAACAGTCCACCCGTTTCGGGTTTTCACCTCTTCTGTGACGCACTCCCTTGAGTCAAACATGCACTTGTTCTCCATCCAGTATAGAATTTTACTCTCGCTTTTTATCTTGTAGGTGATGTGAGTTTTGAGGCGTGAAAAGTAGCTAATTATTGAATAAATATTTCATGCGACGGAAAATCGTGACTGATGCTGATTCCTGAAGCATTGTCTCTAACTCAAGCTACAGTCTCAGCAATGGACAAGATGAGCGTAGTGGTACAGTCAAGAGAACTTTGGAGGGACTGATTATGGATATCGACGAGTTTCTCACGTTAATCGTTTTCAGTACGTGTTTTTATGGCGAGTTGTAATTAGTCGTCTATTTTCAGTTGTAGAAGTCTTGTCACGTTATCAGTTCTACCAACAACATCTGGAGTTCTTGGGCGAAGCAGGCGGTGGAAGAGTCTCAGTTGCTTCAATCGATAGTCACCAAGGCTCGATAGTCTTCAGACGAGAGCTTGTTTTGAGTTGTAAATGCAGCGCCAAGTTATCGCTTCACTAAGGCACCTAAAACAGCAAAACAGCGCAACGTGTAGCAGTTCTGTGCTGCTGTGGCTGAAATGTGTGTTTTTGCGGTGATAATCGTAGGAAGTAAGTCATTTAATATCCGGACGACTGTACTGCTTGTGATACGACTCAATTAAATACCGTGTGTGATCCAGCCCACAGTGGCAGGTCATGTAAAAGGCAAGGCAGGCCGTTACGACCGGAAGAGGGCTCCCTGGAAACGGACCGTTAGCTGCTTGTCGACATATCTCTTGATATGCCTCGCCGAGTCCTACGCCATTTACCTGGACGCAGGAAACGCTGTTCTCTTGAGAACAAGAGCAGCAGCGAGGAACAAATGTCCCGAGAGGTCAGTACAAAACTGACGGTGCTCGGCCATCCTAGAAGGATCCAGAAGCAAGTGGCAGCTTAACATGAAAAAGTGTGATGACCTCGTATTTCTGGGGGATTCGTTTGATGGTGAACAGTGGGAGCACCAGGAGCATCTGAAGTAAGACCGGAGTTTTCAACGCAAAAACTCACTAATTGCAGAGTGCGCAATGGGCAAACCAGTGCGGATAAAGCATGACACACAGAAGGGCAATGTCAGAATAACCCTTTGCTATTCAGTTCTGTGTTTTCAGAATCTTAGAGGAGGTGAGATGCCTCACCTGGCGCTAACATTTCGAGAATATCGCCCTGCCAACTTATGACTCTACCGCCTTGTCATTTTTTACCGTATCACGTGGAACAGTGGAACCTTCCCTCCCCCCGCCCTCTCCACCCACCCTCCCGCGTCCCTCCTCTGCCGCCACCAGTTACCTATACTTCGGGCCTTAGCAAAAGCTTTCACAATAAAACTAAATCTCACGATCGTGGAAATGGGTTGTTTTCTCTTTTAAAACAAATACCTCATAGGCAATCCTCTGCAACAGAAATAAATTTTTTAACCTTGTTTTATTTTATTATATTTTTTTATTGAGATTTTCCGCTATACAAAGATTTTTCTCCAACATAACAAATACCCGGAAATTATTACATCTTTTACGTAAGATCTTAATTTTTCTCCTCAGGTTGTCCCTCCAGGTGTTTCGATCTTGTGTATCTTGTTCCTCTGCGCCAAGTCTTCTCATTGTTAACAGTACATTTTGGAGCCAGGTGGTCAAGGGCGTCCTCTCTTCTTCCCCTCACCTTCCCATTACGGGATCATTTTCGGAATTCTGGATTCCTCCATTCTCCTTACATGCCTGTACCACCGTAACATCCTTCTATCCATCACGTCATGTACTCTTTCTCTTACTTCCATTCTGTTTATTATTAACACGTTTCTTAATTTCTCTGTTCTAGAAATTTCTACTGCTTGCAGTTTTTTTCGGTGTTTCAGATCTGTAGTCCAATTCTCCATTCCGTACATAACTACGCGTATCGAATCATATATGTTTTTTTTTTTTTTTTGTTCGGTTTATTACATTTCTGCTCCATAAGATTGAGTTGACCATCACAATGACCTACCTTCCACTGCTAATTCTTTTATTAATATCTACCTGTGATTTTCCCTCAGCTCTAAAATGGATCCCAAATATCAGAAAGTATTGACCTTCTTAATTTTCTTTCCCTCTTTGTATTAGTCGTCTAGATCGTTAGTGAGGTATTTTGTTTTCTGATAATGTTGGCGAAATGGGGCATCCTTGTAAGCCCCCCTTGTTGTTGTTGTTGTTGTGGTCTTCAGTCCTGAGACTGGTTTGATGCAGCTCTCCATGCTGCTCTATCCTGTGCAAGCTTCTTCATCTCCCAGTACCTACTGCAGCCTACATCCTTCTGAATCTGCTTAGTGTATTCATCTCTTGGTCTCCCTCTACGATTTTTACCTTCCATGCTGCCCTCCAGCACCAAATTGGTGATCCCTTGATGCCTCAGAACATGTCTTACCAACCGATCCCTTCTTCTAGTCAAGTTGTGCCACAAACTCCTCTTCTCACCAATTCTATTCAATACCTCCTCATTAGTAATGTGATCTACCCATCTAATCTTCAGCATTCTTCTGTAGCACCACATGTCGAAAGCTTCTATTCTCTTCTTGTCTAAACTATTTATCGTCCATGTTTCACTTCCATACATGGCTACACTCCTTACAAATACTTTCAGAAACGACTTCCTGACACTTAAATCAATACTCGATGTTAACAAATTTCTCTTCTTTAGAAACGCTTTCCTTGCAATTACCAGTCTACATTTTATATCCTCTCTACTTCGACCATCATCAGTTATTTTGCTCCACAAATAGCAAAACTCCTTTACTACTTTAAGTGTCTCATTTCCTAATCTAACTGCCTCAGCATCACCCGCTTTAATTCTACTACATTCCATTATCCTCGTTTTGCTTTTGTTGATGTTCGTCTTATACCCTCCTTTCAAGATACTGTCCATTCCGTTCAACTGCTCTTCGGTCCTTTGCTGTCTCTGACAGAATTACAATGTCATCGGCAAACCTCAAAGTTTTTATTTCTTCTCCATGGATTTTAATACCTACTCCGAACTTTTCTTTTGTTTCCTTTACTGCTTGCTCAATATACAGATTGAATAGCATCGGGGACAGGCTACAACCCCGTCTCACTCCCTTCCCAACCACGGCTTCCCTTTCATGCCCCTCGACTCTTATAACTGCCACCTGGTTTCTGTACAAATTGTAAATAGCCTTTAGCTCCCTGTATTTTACCCCTGCTACCTTCAGAATTTGAAAGAGAGTATTCCAGTCAACATTGTCAAAAGCTTTCTCTAAGTTTACAAATGCTAGAAACGTAGGTTTGCCTTTCCTTACTCTAGCTTCTAAGACAAGTCGTAGGGTCAGTATTGCCTCACGTGTTCCAACATTTCTACGGAATCCAAACTGATCTTCACCGAGGCCAGCTTCTACCAGTTTTTCCATTCGTCTGTAAAGAATTCGTGTTAGTATTTTGCAGCTCTGACTTATTAAACTGATAGTTCGGTAATTTTCACATCTGTCAACACCTGCTTTCTTTGGGATTGGAATTACTACATTCTTCTTGAAGTCTGAGGGAATTTCGCCTGTCTCGTACATCATACTCACCAGATGGTAGAGTTTTGTTAGGCCTGGCTCTCCCAAGGCTGTCAGTAGTTCTAATGGAATGTTGTCTACTCCCAGGGCCTTGTTTCAACATAGGTCTTTCAGTGCTCTGTCAAACTCTTCATGCAGTATTATATCTCCCATTTCATCTTCATCTACCTCCTCTTCCATTTCCATAATATTGTCCGCAAGAACATTGCCCCTGTATAGAACCTCTATATACGCCTTCCAGCTTTCTGCTTTCCCTTCTTTGCTTAGAACTGGGTTTCCATCTGAGCTCTTGATATTCATACAAGTGGTTCTCTTTTCTCCAAAGGTCTCTTTAATTTTCCTGTAGGCAGTATCTATCTTACCCCCCGCGAGATAAGCGTCTACATCCTTACATTTGTCCTCTAGCCATCCCTGCTTAGCCATTTTGCACTTCCTGTCGATCTCATTTTTGAGACGTTTGTATTCCTTTTTGCCTGCTTCACTTACTGCATTTTTGTATTTTCTCCTTTCATCAAGTAAATTCAGTATCTCTTCTGTTACCCAAGGATTTCTACTAGCCCTCGTCTTTTTACCTACTTGATCCTCTGCTGCCTTCACTATTTCGTTCCTCAAAGCTACCCATTCTTCTTCTACTGTATTTCTTTCCCCCATTCCTATCAATTGTTCCCTTATGCTGTCCCTGAAACTCTCTACAACCTCTGGTTCTTTCAGTTTATCCAGGTCCCATCTCCTTAAATTCCCACCTTTTTGCAGTTTCTTCAGTTTTAATCTACAGTTCATAACCAATAGATTGTGATCAGAGTCCACATCTGCCCCTGGATATGTCTTACAATTTAAAATCTGGTTCCTAAATCTCTGTCTTACCATTATATAATCTATCTGAAACCTTCTAGAATCTACAGGGTTCTTCCATGTATACAACCTTCTTTCATGATTCTTGAACCAAGTGTTAGCTATAATTAAGTTATGCTCTGTGCAAAATTCTACCAGGCGGCTTACTCTTTCATTTCTCTCCCCCAATCCATACTCACCCACTATGTTTCCTTCTCTCCCTTTTCCTACTCTCGAATTCCAGTCACCCATGACTATTAAATTTTCGTCTCCCTTCACTACCTGAATAATTTCTTTTATCTCATCATACATTTCCTCAATTTCTTCATCATCTGCAGAGCTAGTTGGCATATAAACTTGTAATACTGTAGTAGGCGTGGGCTTCGTGTCTATCTTGGCCACAATAATGCGTTCACTATGCTGTTTGTAGTAGCTTACCCGCACTTCTATTTTCCTATTCATTATTAAACCTACTCCTGCATTACCCCTATACTATTTTATATTTATAACCCTGTATTCACCTGACCAAAAGTCTTATTCCTCCTGCCACCGAACTTCACTAATTCCCACTATATCTAACTTTAACCTATCCATTTCCCTTTTTAAATTTTCTAACCTACCTGCCCGATTCAGGGATCTGACATTCCACGCTCCGATCCGTAGAACGCCAGTTTTCCTTCTCTTGATAACGACGCCCTCTTGAGTAGTCCCCGCCCGGTGATCCGAATAGGGGACTATTCTACCTCCGGAATATTTTACCCGAGAGGACGCCATCATCATTTAATCACACAATAAAGCTGCATGCCCTCGGGAAAAATTACGGCTGTAGTTTCCCCTTGCTTTCAGCCGTTCGCAGTACCAAAACAGCAAGGCCGTTTTGGTTAGTGTTACAGGGCCAGATCAATCAATCATCCAGACTGTTGCCCCTGCAACTACTGAAAAGGCCGCTGCCCCTCTTCAGGAACCACACGTTTGTCTGGCCTCTCAACAGACACCCCTCCGTTGTGGTTGCACCTACGGTACGGCTATCTGTATCGTTGAGGCACGGAAGCCTCCCCACCAAATTTCTTTGACGTGCCATATGTTATCTCTATATATTTCTTGTATTATTTTAATTAAAGGACCCTTTATGTTGGCCAAATCTAATGCTCTCCAAAGTAGTTTTCTTGGGACGGTATCATATGCTTATTCTAAATCTATGAAAATTAATCCTTTTTTTTTATTTTTCCCTACGATTCTCTAAGATCTGTCATGCGAAAATGCGATCTACCAGCTGTGAAGCCACATTGTTCTTCCTGGCTTTTAAAATTTGTTTCCAGCTTAATTTTAATAATTTTTCCAAAAATATCCATTAATGTGTTTATAACACAAATTCCTCGGTACTTCGAGCAGTTTTTGCGATTCCCATTCTTAAATATAGTATTAACATAGCCCAGCTTCATTTCCTTGGGTATTGAATCTTCACGTAACATTTTGTTGAATAACTGTGTTATTAGTTTCACAATTTTGTGGCCACTATATTTTAAGAGCTCCGGATTGATATTGCCTGTTCCAGTTGATTTACCATTCTTCCCTGTAATTCTTACATTACTCACCTCGCTTTCTAAAAATTTGATCTTCTCTCCTTCCTGCTCCTTTTCTTCCACTGTTCCTTCCTCCAGATACTCTTCTGTATCCTCGTTTGATAATTTCCGGAAATATTCTTCGCAGTCTTTTGATGTTATCGGTTGAAGACTGGTTTTGGCTTTTGTCTCTTGTCAAAGTCCTTTTAATACTGACCACGCTTGTTTCGCTTTCCCAAATCTCAGTTTCCTACTGATATTGGCACATGTCCTTTCCCATACTTCATTCTTGGCTACCCTTATTTTTTTTATCACTTCATTCTTCTTTTCCAAGTAAACTTTTCTTGTTACCATACTTCAGTGACAAGTACTAAAATAAGTAACAATTTTCATCTAAGGTAGTTACTGAGAGACTTTTAAAAGATTTTAGTGAAAACAGAAAGGGATAATTTTATTACATTGTTCTAGCTTGAACTGAGTGGAAAGGACGAAAATATAAAATTTCTGTTATTTTTTCCTCTTTAATAACGGAACTCTATTATTCCATAATTTACAAATTGTTTCAGTTTGCATCGGAAAAAGTGGGACAAGAATATGAAAACATCGCTAATTTTATGTTCACAAATTAAAGATAAGACGCTGTTACATGTTATACGTGAAGAAAACGCGAACAGCAAGCATATAAAAATCTGGAAATTGGCATCGAAAGTAGCTGAAAATTCCATAATGAAATTTTCGCTCTGCAGTGGAGTGTGCGTTGATTTGAAACTTCCTACAGATTAAAACTGTATGCAGGACCGAGACTCTAACCCAGTACCTTTGCCTTTTGCTGTAAAGTGCTCTACCAACTGAGCTTTCCAAGCATGACTCGCAACCTGTCCTCAGAGCTTCAATCCGCCAGTACCACGTCTCCTACATTCCAACTTCACAGAAGCTCAACCTGCAACGGATGTAAAGCTGTGAGAATGGTTCATGAGTCATGCTTGGATAGCTCAGTCGGTAGAGCACTTGACAGCAAAAGGTATTGGGTTCGAGTCTTAGTCCAGCACACAGCTGTAATCTGCCACGAAGTATCATTGTTGACAACTGACTAATGTAGTGAGGATGTCACATGGAACACAAGTTGTATTGCGTAGTATGCTGAACTAGTATCGTACTTATTCGAGAAGCATAACGGGGGCCGGCGCATGTTTACGTGTGGGTCACGTTTACGCAGAACAATTTTTCTCGGAAAGCATTCATGCTAGATCCTTACCGACAGTGGAACGTTAGTGCCGCCATCTACCGAGGATTCTTACGAACTTCACGGCACCAGTTGAGTGAACGTCTTAGCGCGGAGGATGTATTTGTGTTTCTGTGTAAGACGAGGAAATTTCGTTGCTCAAATATCGAAGCTTCTACGGAGCTTATCCTTCAGAACTGAGAATAGATAAATGTACAGGATATGCATGTACAGATATTTTTATATGTGGACCTTAGTATGTACCCACTTCAGTGTGTTAGTTGTTTTTCCATTGCGTCTTAACAGTCTTCCACAAACCCTTCACAAACTTTACGACCTGATGTTTTCTGCGTAGTCGTAACAGCAACGCCTGTCAGTATAGGCTAACCATTTTGCGTCGACACTTCTGCACCTGACCTTCTGCCCAGGGGGGAATAAGCCTTGATGGTTTGCCCTTGTCACATGTACTTGGAGATACTAACTGATGTAAAAACATACTGCTCTTAATAGCTATAATTATTAGTCAGAAAATCACATAAATATTTGTGCAACATTGTCCAGTGCAGTGTCCTCAGCCACCAATACAAATATCTGCACTTATACCCATTACACCCCACACATGTTTTCGTTTACATGAGATTGTTGTTTCGATGTTGCTGACAGCATGGTCTGGGCTTCACTGTACTTGGTCCCCACTGCCACGCCAGAGCTCGCCGCTGCCTGCCTCTGTACAGAGCCCTGTAGACCCGGATCAGGGGCGCTAAATTTCTGTCTATAATTAGACCTCGTTCCGCTGTACACACACACACACACACAGAAACTTGAAATCCGTAGAACGTTTGTTAACCAAGCAACACGCCCTAGCACAGTTTTACACTCTCAGCAGCTAATTAGCTATCTGATCAAAAGTATCCGGACACCTTGTAACGTAGCAAATTGTTACTAGTTGTCTTCTTGCATTGAAAGCATAGCTTGTCATTGAGCCTGGAGGAGAGAAGATATTCGTTCTCACGCAGGCACTACTGGGCCGTGGGCCGAGCGAGCCGCTTACTAGCGCTGCGTGCAATTAAGTTATATATACTCTCTATGCTTTTGAAGAAGTGCTATTAAATATTAATCGATCTTTTTCATACTCAGTATAACAAATTCCAAGAATAACTCAAACATAGCGTTAAAATTTCAAATCAGTAACTTCAGTACTTACGGGGATATAAATTTTTACCTAAAACACATAAAAATCGTGCTGGCATTGTCAAACTGAGTTAGAGACTGTAATATGTTCATGAAACTACAACCAAGCGGATGGGTTCACATAATCTGGTTTCCTGGAATTTCTTTAGTTTCATTAGCACAGATTTATGACGTAATCAAAAATACTTTGGAAAATAATTATTTCTTCGTGTGCCGGCCTCCGTGGCCGAGCGGTTCTAGGCGCTTCAGTCCGGAACAGCGCAGCTGCTACGGTCGCAGGTTCGAATCCTGCCTCGGGCATGGCTGTGTGTGATGTCCTTAGTTAGGTTTAAGTAGTTCTAAGTTCTAGGGGACTGATGACCTCAGGTGTTAAGTTCCATAGTGCTCAGAGCCATTTGAACCATTTTTTCGTGTTTGGATGTGTGAGTGTATTGGCGAGACTGAGGGAGTGAATGAAGGACATACATAAAGCGAGAAGGTGATATTTCATTAAAACTACGTAAATGTGTGCTTTAAAAAGTTGTTGTGCAATAGGGGAATTTGTGACGTATCTCCGAATCAGGTTGATTTAGTAAAAGGTAGCCAGAAGGGGGCGTCGAGTACTAAATTTATTAGTAATGTGTTTTGTGGAAAGAGTCGTATTTTGTTTTCATTAATTTTTATTTAGTTTCGGAATTACGAGGTTTCTACTCTAAATTACTTGAGGTAATCTATTTGGCTGACATTAGAAATACCACGAGTATAGAAGTACTAGAGATAATCTGACTGGCTGCTTAACATACTAGGAATTCAACATTCCCCGCCTGTTAGTGTAGGGCTTGGTGCCTCAGATCTATGGGTGGAGAGAGTCGCTCGGGAGCCGTCTTCTAATAAATACCTATGTTAAACCGCGCTGATCAAATTTGTATCAAAATGAAGACATTCGCGCATTTGATCGGTTCTCGTTCGTTGACGAATAGCGACTACAGTATTGAGAATTTTGTGAAAGTTTGACCTTCGTGAGTGGTTTATTTTAAGAGATATTCGCGTGTGAACACTTCATGTCGTACATAAACTCCACGTGGCGTGTTTCGTGCAGATTAAGAGACATTATGGAGATCACTTCTTTACAAGAAGCCCACTGAACGGCTGTATGTGTTAACTCGCAAGTAGTCGTGGGTCAGTGACTGTTCACTACATTCAAAATATCGGGTCTGACTAAATATCTTCTGATTGCTTTCGGGTGTAAACTTGTAATATAGACAGTTAGCAACATTGCATAATTGATGCCGGGATATTAAATAGGGACTTGAAAGCCATTTTCCATGTCTTAAAGACAATAAATCAACTTAAAGGAAATTTCAGACATTTTTTCAAACGAGTTACGTGGCCTTTGCGTGGTAGGTATTTCGTCAAATTTTCGTCAGCGCTGGTTTTGTCGGCTAAACAAGTATCTGCCATCGCAGAGTGAAGGGGCAGACAACCCTTAACCTATCCAGGCAGGTGGATTGGTTGCTTAAAGAATAGTGAGAGACCGACCCGCCTCGCTACAACCTATTATTGGACGTTAGTATCTTGTGTATCCACCCTTTGCCTTTATGACGGCTTGAACCATGCTGAGGACACTTTCAATGAGATGCCTGAATGCCTGTGTAGGAATGGAGCACATTCCTCCTCAAGACCCGAAACCAGAGAAGGCACTGATGTTGTACACTGGAGTCTGGATCGCAGTTGGCGTTCTAACTCATTTCAGAGGTGTTTCACTGCATTCGAGTCTGGGATATGGGTAGGCCAGTCCATTTGAGGAATTTCATTGCTCACAAACAACTGCCTGTAGATGCTACTTCATGATAGGGTGCACTGTCATACTGACACATTCACTGCCTCCGATCTGTTCCCCTACCGTACACAGTACACAATCATACAATAATTGTGGTAGGGTCTACATTGGAACTACAAAGAGAAGTGTAAATACACGATTGAAGGAACATAAAAGTCTTTGCCGACTAGGGAAAACAGACAAGTCAGCCGTGGCGTAACATGCTCTTCAGTCGAGTGATCACGTAGTGAAATTTTCGGAAGCTGTAGTTTTATGTACTATGACGAACTATTATCCACGGCTATATAGAGAAGCCATCGAAATATATAAACATGGGGATAATTTTAACAGAAAAGATGAAGCTATGAAGCTCAGCGATATATGGACAGTGTCGCTACAGAATCGATGAGAAGTTTTTATCTTTGACATACTATGATCGATAGTTATATATTATCCTTGACAAGGTTTATCTCTGCTGTCACGTGAAATCCAGACCACGCCCGCTTTCCACGGTATTTAGGCCGTTCCTCGACGTCCGACTCGTCAGTCGGCAAGACTCATCACAACCAGGAGAACCTCCGAAGATGTCAAACGTAGCCTTAGACGAAACGTCAGGGATAGAAGAGTTCCACCGACTACGACCATACAACCTGGAAGAATTCTCGGCAACAGTGCACAATGCTGTAAAACGTGTTCATATCGTTTCACTTTTAGCGGTTTCTTAAGGGGACCACACCCTGACAACGAAATACATCCCCAAACCGTCACACCACTTCCACTATATGAATTAAAATTGTGCCATAGCTGTGAATCGAACCTAGGTCTCACACAGCTGCACGGACTACCCTAGTCCAGTGCCCTTCCTGACACATACTTCAGTTCACATCGTCAGCTCTTCTTAGCGAGGGCATTGGACAACGATAGTCTGTGGAGCTATGTCAGATACAGTGATATGGTGATGTACTGGCTAGCATACCTGCCTAGTAAGCAAAGAGACCTGGGTTCAATTCCTGATCATGGTACACATTTTAATTCATTTCTTCAGCTTCCATCGTTATCGTAGACAAAGATGAGACTCAAATCTAACGAGGAAAATTTAATTACTTCCACTATGCTTCACTGTTGGCACTATATATGACGGCAGGTAATGTTCTTCAGGTATTCGTCAATCCGAGACTTTTCCATCGGATTCCCACTGGGTACAACAGGATTCATGACTCCATCATCCCCCGTGCCAGTGCCGTCACTCTTTACACGCTCTCAGAAGCTGCTTAGCATTGACCACAGAAGTGTGTGTCTTTATGAGAACCTGCTCGACCACTGTACCAATTTCCTTTAACTCTATACGCACATAGTGCATCTGGACTTCGAGTAGCACTTCGGAACTCACGATTCATTCCTTCCGCTGATTTCATGCAATTATTGCGATCACCCTTCGCGGTGCTCGATAGTCCCTATCTGTCGGTACAAGAGGTCTGCCTCCTCTTGGTTTAGCTGTCGTTGTTCCTTCACATTTCCACATCACAAACACTCGACTTGGGCAGCTTTAGAAGGATTCAAATGTCTTTTTTGGATGTGTCACACAGGTAACATCCAATGACTAGCCCACTCTGGAAGTCATTGAGCACTCCTGAACGAGACATTGTGCTGTTACTGCTTCTCTAGCCGTCACACAACACTCCCTGCCTCCATTTGTACCGGCGGGTCCGACGTTACCAACAACCAATGGTCAGTTCCGCATTACATTTGGGTGGCTTGGCTTTAAGCACTATGGGTCTTAACATCTGAGGTCATCAGTCCCCTAGACTTAGAACTACGTAAACCTAACTAACGACATCACACACATCCGTGTCCGAGGCAGGATTCGAACCTGCGACCGTAGCAGCAGCGCGGTTCCAGACTGAAGCTCCTAGAACCGCTCATCCACAGCGGCCGGCTACATGTGGGTGTCTGGATACTTTCGACCAATAGTGTATTTCACTTTGCAGTCACTCAGTGACTGTAAAAAGTTTGTCAAGCTGCTTACAAGTACCTCCTAATATCGCATCGGACATCCTTTCCCCAGCGTAGTGCAGCGACTCGATGAGCCATGGACCCAACAAGTCGGTGGAACTCCCCTGCAGAAATATTGGGCCGTGCTGCCTCTATAGACGTTCGTAACTGCGAAGCCATCGCCGGTGCAGGATTTTGTGCACGAGATGATTCTTGTTTTCTACAAGAAGTGTCTAGTAACCACAGTTTAGTCAACTATCAGTCTCCTTTAGTGAATTAGCAGTCTAGTTAAATGTTGATTAACTCTCTACAGTATATTGATTTCTTAGGATAGATAGGCTGTGTGACTGCTGTATACGGACGCAGGAGGAACTGGCCACTGTTCACGAACAGCTGAGCCTGTTGATGGCCGCGGTCAGCCGTCTTCAGGCTGCTGCCTCGGGGTGTAGCGGCAGTGGGGAGTCTGGTGCGTCGCATGGTACACCCAGGTGTTACGTGTTTCTCCCACTGTCCCTGCTGTCGAGACATCTTCGCGGGTACCGGGCGCGGTTGGGCCATCCTCTCCCCAAGGGGAGTGGCGGGTTCAGCGGCGTTCGCGGCGCACGAGGCGGAGGGTCAATGTGGAGGCTGCCCGTGTGGCATCGCCCGCTCTGCCTGTGAGTGGACATGTGGCCGCTCCTTCAGCAAGGTCCGAGAAGGCACACGGGAGGAGGGATTTATTAGTGATTGGGAGCTCCTACGTTAGGCG
Source organism: Schistocerca americana (assembly GCF_021461395.2). NCBI lineage: Eukaryota > Metazoa > Arthropoda > Insecta > Orthoptera > Acrididae > Schistocerca > Schistocerca americana. The sequence continues at coordinate 263,680,109 of NC_060120.1, forward strand.
GGTGATGGAGTCCCTTAGGGAAATAGCGGAAAGGTCGGGGAAGAAGGCCAGTGTTCACTCTGTCTGCTTGCCGGAGGGTCTCATCTGAGACGTGGAGGAGGCCCTGCCGGCGGCGATAGAGAGCACTGGGTGCACCCGATTGCTAATTGTTGCTCATGTCGGCACCAATGACTCCTGCCGTCTGGGTTCAGAGGTCACCCTCAGTTCACAAAGGCGGTTAGCGGAGTTGGTTAAAACGGAAAGCCTCGCTCGCGGGGTGGAATCTGAGCTAACTATTTGTAGTATCGTTCCCAGAACCGATGGCGGTCCTCTGGTTTGGAGTCGAGTGGGAGGTTTAAACCAAAGGCTCAGACGATTCTGCGGAGATCTGGGGTGCAAATTTCTCGATCTCCATTATCGGGTGGAGAAATGTAGGGTCCCCCTGAATAGGTCAGGCGTGCACTACACGCAGGAAGCGCTACAAGGGTAGCGGAGTACGTGTGGAGTGCACATGTGGGTTTTTTAGGTTAGAGAATGCCCTCCCTAGGCCCGACAAGACGCCTCTTGAGACGCGGCAAGGTAGGAGTAGGCAAAATGCAGCAGGGAATAACAATATTAATCTGCTAATAGTAAACTGCATGAGCGTCTATAGAAAGGTCCCAGAACTGCTCTCATTAATAAACGGTCACAATGCCCACATAGTACTAGGGACAGAAAGTTGGCTGAAACCGGATGTAAACAGTAATGAAATTCTAAACTCAGATTGGAATGTATACCGCAGAGACAGACTGGACAGTGAAGGGGGAGGCGTGTTATAGCGATAAGAAGTGCAATAGTATCGAAGGAAATTGACGGAGATCCGAAATGTGAAATAATTTGGGTGAAGGTCACGGTTAAAGGAGGCTCAGACATGGTAATTGGATATATCTATAGGCCCCCTGGCTCAGCAGCTGTTGTGGCTGAGCACCTGAAGGAAAATTTGGAAAATATTTCGAGTAGATTTCCCGACCATGTTATAGTTTTGGGTGGAGATTTTAATTTACCAGATATAGACAGGGGGACTCAAACGTTCATAACGGGTGGCAGGGACAAAGGATCCAGTGAAATTTTTTTAAGTGCTTTATCTGAAAACTACCTTGAGCAGTTAAACAGAGAACCGACTCGTGGCGATAACGTATTAGACCTTCTGGTGACAAACAGACCGGAACTATTTGAAACAGAACAGGGAATCAGCGATCATAAAGCGGTTACTGCATCGATGATTTCAGCCGTAAATAGAAATATTAAAAAAGGTAGGAAGATTTTTCTGTTTAGAAAAAGTGACAAAAAGCAGATTTCAGAGTACAGATAGTGTTGAGGATCAGTGGGCAAAGTTCAAAACCATCGTACAATATGCGTTGGATAAGTATGTGCCAAGCAAGATCGTAGGAGATGGAAAAGAGCCACTGTGATACAACAGAGTTAGAAAACTGCTGCGGGAGCAAAGGGAACTTCACAGCAACCATAAACATAGCAAAAGCGTTGCAGACAAACAAAAATTACGCGAAGCGAAATGTAGTGTGGGGAGGGCTATGCGAGAGGCGTTCAATGAGTTCGAAAGTAAAGTTCTATGTACTGACTTGGCAGAAAATCCTAAGAAATTTTGGTCTTATGTCAAAGCGGTAGGTGGATCAAAACAAAATGTCCAGACAATCTGTGACCAAAATGGTACTGAAACAGAGGATGACAGACTAAAGGCCGAAATACTAAATGTCTTTTTCCAAAACTGTTTCACAAAGGAAGACTGCACTGTAGTTCCTTCTCTAGATTGTCGCACAGATGACAAAATGGTAGATATCGAAATAGACGACAGAGGGATAGAGAAACAATTAAAATCGCTCAAAAGAGGAAAGGCCGCTGGACCTGATGGGATACCAGTTCGATTTTACATAGAGTACGCGAAGGAACTTGCCGCCCTTCTTGCAGCGGTGTACCGTAGGTCTCTAGAAGAGCGTAGCGTTCCAAAGGATTGGAAAAGGGCACAGGTCATCCCCGTTTTCAAGAATGGACGTCGAACAGATGTGCAGAACTATAGACCTATATCTCTAACGTCGATCAGTTGTAGAATTTTGGAACACGTATTATGTTCGAGTATAATGACTTTTCTGGATATTAGAAATCTACTCTGTAGAAATCAGCATGGGTTTCGAAAAAGACGATCGTGTGAAACCCAGCTCGCGCTATTCGTCCACGAGACTCAGAGGGCCATAGACACGGGTTCCCAGGTAGATACCGTGTTTCTTGACTTCCGCAAGGCGTTCAATATAGTTCCCCACAGTCGTTTAATGAACAAAGTAAGAGCATATGGACTATCAGACCAATTATGTGATTGGATTGAAGAGTTCCTAGATAACAGAACGCAGCATGTCATTCTCAATGGAGAGAAGTCTTCCGAAGTAAGAGTGATTTCAGGTGTGCCGCAGGGGAGTGTCGTAGGACCGTTGCTATTCACAATGTACATAAATGACCTTGTGGATGACATCGGAAGTTCACTGAGGCTTTTTGCGGATGATGCTGTGGTATATCGAGTGGTTGTAACAATGGAAAATTGTACTGAAATGCAGGAGGATCTGCAGCGAATTGACGCATGGTGCAGGGAATGGCAACTGAATCTCAATGTAGACAAGTCTAATGTGCTGCGAATACATAGAAAGAAAGATCCCTTATCATTTAGCTACAATATAGCAGGTCAGCAACTGAAAGCAGTTAATTCCATAAGTTATCTGGGAGTACGCATTAGGAGGGATTTAAAATGGAATGATCATATAAAGTTGATCGTCGGTAAAGCAGATACCAGACTGAGATTCATTGGAAGAATCCTAAGGAAATGCAATCCGAAAACAAAGGAAGTAGGTTACAGTACGCTTGTTCGCCCACTGCTTGAATACTGCTCAGCAATGTGGGATCCGTACCAGATAGGGTTGTAGAAGAGATAGAGAAGATCCAACGGAGAGCAGCGCGCTTCGTTACAGGATCATTTAGTAATCGCGAAAGAGTTACGGAGATGATAGATAAACTCCAGTGGAAGACTCTGCAGGAGAGACGCTTAGTAGCTCGGTACGGGCTTTTGTTGAAATTTCGGGAACATACCTTCACCGAGGAGTCAAGCAGTGTATTGCTTCCTCCTACGTATATCTCGCGAAGAGACCATGAGTATAAAATCAGAGAGATTAGAGCCCACACAGAGGCATACCGACAATCTTTCTTTCCACGAACAATACGAGACTGGAATAGAAGGGAGAACCGATAGAGGTACTCAAGGTACCCTCCGCCACACACCGTCAGGTGGCTTGCGGAGTATGGATATGGATGTAGATGTAGATAGGTTACAAAAATGACCCATGGGATTCATGTCAGGAGATGTAGGTGGCTCAATCATTCTCTCCAATTGTCCAGAATTTTCTTTAAACCAATCGCCAACAGTTGTGGTTCGGTGATACAGCGCGTTGTCACCCATAAAATTTCCATCGTTGTTTGGGAACATGACATCCATGAATGGCTGCAAATGGTCTCCAAGTAGCCGAACATAACCATTTCCAGTCAATGATCAGTACATTCTATAAAATTACAGCTCACACCATTGTGGACCCACCATCGGCTAGCGTGGCGTGATGCCGAACGCTGTCAGTCGAGCAGCGGTCATGTACCAAATAGTTCTATCTTGTGACTTCGGTTTTACATATCTCATGGAAAAGAATGACTAGGAGAGCAGTTGTTTCTTAATTTTTGTGACAATGATTTTATATCAGCTGGTCTGCCTCATGTAGCGTTATATCCAAATGGTTTATAAATGTTAATCTACATTCCGATCCGATGATGGCAGCTTTAGTGTGTTGAAAACGGTTATCCAGTAAACAGTATTTAAGCGATCTTTGCTTTTGAATTATTTGTACAACAGAGTGATCGCCTCACTACACACTATGTGTTCATTGCAAATCTAAAAGACTGTTGCAATCAGAGCCAGGTGGCCGACCTGCAAAGAAAACATGGCAGTTTAGTTAAATTACTTGCATGTTTCTCATAGAATAATTGCGACCTCTCGCTACGATGTAAAATTGTAGAACAAGTGAATTGTACAGTTATAGCTAAGAATCTGGTAACACACCCGCGAGAACATTATGCAGTTACAGTAAACTTCTCCGAAGAAAACATGGTAACGGCAACTGTAGTGGCAGCATCAAAAATAGTGTGTACTTCGCAACTTTCAGGCAGTGGTGGGCGATTAGATCGTACTAGGGTGACAATCTGTTGCTCGAAGTATCCAAATACTAAGTTGTTCGAATTTCATTATAATCGTTCCACTGCGATACATTGCTCTAGACCAGGGGTTCCCAACTTTCCCTCTGACGGAACACTTCAAGAACCCTGGTACTCTGATGGAACACTTTGTTTATTTTGAAGGTTAATAAAAATTTTAAAAATGAGAAAAACTTGTTTTATTCAACTATTATTGCAATTTCATATCTTAACTAATAACACAGAAATCATAATAAAATTAGGAAAAAATTAATTTCATCAAAATATCGAAAAAAACGCCATTTTTAATAGTTTTTCGCGGAGCACTTATTCACTTCCCGTGGAACCCAGTTTCGGAAACCGTGCTCTAGACAACAACATTGTCAGAGATCAGAGAGTGCTGCTGACCCCGTCTGATTAATAGTTTACGTATCTTAAGAACACTAGAAGTCCCATTAAGGCTTTTTTCGGGGCAACCGACCTTGCTTCCACACCTGTTGAAAATTAACCGTCCAGCAGAACGCGGTTGCTCCTCTCAGATGTTCTTCGAACTAATTATATACTTGCGAAGATTGTGCGTCAGTATACTGGTTATCAACTGGGAGTATAGCACAGTGTCGAAAGCCTTTCCGTACTCTAGAAATATGTTATCTACCTACGTACCTGGCTCTATTATTACTAGCACATCGCGTGGGGAAAAGAGAGAGCTGTGTTTCTAACGAACAGTTTTGAGGGTCATGTCCTGATTCTCCTAGTAAACAATATTGCTGAGGCTTTTTTCATCACTTTTTGGCATATCGGCTGTTAACGTTCGTTTCGCGATCTGTCGCGGACTATCCGCCTCCAGCAGTGTACAGTGAACTCGAGAGCGCTCTACTTACTCATGCGCTTGCTCGTTTATACGAAATACAACGCATCAGCCATTCATTCCAGCAAATGGAAAAGGCTGTGAAAGACACTGAAGTTTATTACAGTTGCTAAGAACGATGCTTCGATGTACATAACTGCGTAGTCAGCTCCTCACTCTGTCGGATAAGTCGCTTGTCTACACTGGAAACGAGAGGACCATTCTCTTCCGGTCGTTGAAACTGCAACACAACTGTTGAAACGTTAGGCAAAAACGTCAAATTGGCGCGAAATGTACTGTATACTTTGGCATGCAAACGGTCAGCATTTCAGCGCAACTACGAAAAGAAGATATAAACATTGCCATCTACATTCCTCACGTAAAGGAAGGTTTCGTATGAAAAAACTGCATTCTACATTCACATATACATCTACATGGATACTCTGCACATCACATTTAAGCGTCTGACAGAGGGTTCATCGAACCACCTTCACAATTCTCCACTATTCCAATCTCGTATAGCGCGCGAAAAGAACGGACATCTATATCTTTCCGTACGAGCTCTGATTTCCCTTATTTTATCGTGGTGATCATTTCTCCGTGTGTAGGTCGGTATCAACCAAATATTTTCGCATTCGGAGAAGAAAGTTGGTGATTGGAGTTTCGCGAGAAGATTCCGTCGCAACGAAAAACGCCTTTCTTATAATGATGTCCAGCCCAAATCCTGTATCATTTATGTGACACTCTCTCTCATATTTCGCGATAATAGAAAACGTGCTGCCCTTCTTTGAACTTTTTCGATGTACTCCGTCAGTCCTATCTGGTAAGAACCCCACACCGCGCAGGAGTATTCTAAAAGAGGACGGACAAGCGTAGTTTACGCGGTCTCCTTAGTAGACCTGTTACAGTTTTTAAATGTCCTGCCAATAAAACACAGTCTTTGGTTCGCCTTCCTTTTAGCACTCATGTGGATGACCTCACACTTTTCGTTATTTAGGGTCGCCAATTTTCGCACCATTCAGATATCTTTTCTAAATCGTTTTGCAATTTGTTTCGATCTTCTGATGACTTTATTAGTCGATAAGCGACAGCGTCATCTGCAGACAACCTAAGACGGCGGCTCAGATTGTCTCCCAAATCGTTTATATAGATTAGGAACAGCAAAGGGCCTATAACACTACCTTGGGGAACGCCAGAAATCACGTGTTTTACTCGATGACTTTTCGTCAATTACTACGAACTGTGACCTCTCTGACAGGAAATCACAACTCCAGTCACATAACTGAGACGATATTCCATAAGCACACAATTTCACTACAAGCCGTTTGTGTGGTACAGTGTCAAAAGCCTTCTGGAAATCCAGAAATACGGAATCGATCTGAAATCCCAAATCAATAGCACTCAGCACTTCATGTGAATAAAGAACTAGTTGTGTTTCACAGGAACGACGTTTTCTAAACCCATGTTGCCTGTGTGTCAATAGACAGTTTTCTTCGAGGTAATTCACAATGTTTGAACACAATATATGTTCCAAAATCCGGCTGCATATCGACGTTAACGATATGGGCCTGTAATTAAGTGGAATACTCCTATTACCTTTCTTGAATATTGGTGTGACCTGTGCAGTTTTCCAGTCTTTGGGCACGGATCTTTCGTCGAACGAACGGTTGTATATGATTGTTAAGTATGGAGCTAATGCATCAGCATAGTCCGAAAGGAACCTTATTGGTATACAGTTTGGACCAGAAGACTTGCTTTTATTAAGTGATTTAAGTTGCTTCACTACTCCGAGGATATTTAATTCTACGTTACTCATGTTGGCAGCTGTTCTCGATTCTAATTCTGGAATATTTACTTCGTCTTCTTTTGTGAAGGCATTTCGAAAGGCTGTGTTTAGCAACTCTGTTTTGACAGCACTGTCTTCGATAATATCTCCATTGCTGTCAAGCAGAGAAGGCATTGATTGTTTCTTGCCACTAACATACTCACCTACGACCAGAATGTCTTTGGATTTTCTGCCAGGTTTCGAGACAAAGTTACGCTGTGTAAACTGGTATAAGCATCTCGCATAAGTCCGCATTAAATTTGTAGCTTCTGTAAAAGATCGCGAATCTTGGGTATTTTGCGTCTGTTTAAATTTGGCATTTGATTGTTGTTTGCTCGTGAGAAGATAGAGCTGGATGTATGAAACCTGCTGCCAGTGAAATCTGACCCATACAAACATCTTAGAAATTTGCGCTCAATATTCCTGGAAAATACTTGCTCATTAAGTGATGGCCTACTTGCTTGCCGAGAGTCCTACCGGAAATGCTCCACACATTCGCTGTGTCGCCCAGTCCGAGTCGCGCCGACGCCGCCACGCAGATCACCAGCAGCGTAAACCAAACGTCCTGCTGCCGGAAGAAGAACACCACCAAAGATTGACAAAACTTTCCACGATAAACCGTCTTACTTACGCATATTGCCATAATTATAGGTGTTTTAGCGTTTAAATCTTACTTTTTCTTCTTTTTGGATAACATCGGGGAGAGGCTACAACCCTATCTCGCTCCCTTCCCAACCACTGCTACCCTTTCATGCCCCTCGACTCTTATAACTGCCATTTGGTTTCTGTACAAATTGGAAATAGTCTTTGGCTCCCTGTATTTGACCCCTGCCACCTTCAGAATTTGAAACAGAGTATTCCAGTCAACATTGTCAAAAGCTTTCTCCAAGTCTACAAATGGTAGAAATGTAGGTTTGCCTTTTCTTAGAAGCTACATACTGGAACACGTGAGGCAATACTGACCCTACGACTTATCTTAGAAGCTAGATTAAGGAAAGGCAAACCTACGTTTCTAGCTTTTGTAGACTTGGAGAAAGCTTTTGACAATGTTGACTGGAATATTCTCTGTCAAATTCTGAAGGTGGCAGGGGTAAAATAGTGGCACCGAAAGGCTATTTACAATTTGTACAGAAACCAGATGGCAGTTATAAGAGTCGAGGGACATGAAAGGGAAGCAGTGGTTGGGAATGGAGTGAGACACGGTTGTAGCCTCTCCCCGGCGTTATTCAATCTGTATATTGAGCAAGCAGTAAAGGAAACAAAAGAAAAATTCGGAGTAGGTACTAAAATCCATGGAGAAGAAATAAAAACTTTAAATTTCGTCGATGACGTTGTAATTCTGTCAGAGACAGCAAAGGACTTGGAAGAGCATTTGAACAGAATGGACAGTGTCTTGAAGGGAGGATATAAGATGAACATCAACAAAAGCAAAACGAGGATAGTGGAATGTAGCCGAATTAAGTCGGGTGATGCTGATTGAATTAGATTAGGAAATGAGACGCTTAAAGTAGTAAAGGAGTTTTGCGAAGTAGAGAGGATGAAAAATGTAGACTGGCAGTGGAAAGGAAAGCGTTTCTGAGGAAGAGAAATTTGTTAACATCGAGTATAGATTTAAGTGTCAGGAAGTCGTTTCTGAAAGTATTTGTATGGAGTGTAGCCATGTATGGAAGTGAAACATGGACGATAAATAGTTTGGACAAGAAGAGAATAGAAGCTTTCGAAATGTGGTGCTGCAGAAGAATGTTGAAGATTAGGTGGGTATATCACATAGCTAATGAGGAGGTATTGGCTCTGAGCACTATGCGACTTGACTTCTGAGGTCATCAGTCGCCTAGAACTTAGAACTAATTAAACCTAACTAACCTAAGGACATCACACACATCCATGCCCGAGGCAGGATTCGAACCTGCGACCGTAGCGGTCACGCGGTTCCAGACTGAAGCGCCTAGAACCGAACGGCCACAACGGCCGGCTGACTTATTCTGTCCTAACACGAAAAATCGCAACGCGCCGTCATTTAAGAATTTTGTTTCTTAATACATAAATTATTTTAAGATCAGATTCCGTCCTTTTAAGCCAGTTAATGACGTGCACTGATAAGCCAAAACATTATGACCACTGCGCATCGAGACGGTGGATGCCGCCTCGTGGCGTTGCAGGCACCTGTCGCAGAAACAAAAGGTGTAAGCTGAGCAGACACGGACGGGGAATCACCCTAGCGAAGACATGGGCTGCAAATGGGGAAATCCATTGAGGTAAGCGACTCTGACAAAGGGCAGATTATTGTTAAAAAGAGCCTGTGAACGAGAATCTCGAAAACGGCGAAGCTGGTCGAATGTTCACGTGCTACTGTCGTGAGCATCTGGGGAAAGAGGTAGAAAGACAGTGAAATTTCCATTAGGCGCTAAATTCTTTGACGTCCACGACTCTTTACATAACATGTGATTCGTAGGCTTCCTTCCCTGCTCTGCAAAGTAGGATAGATGGTGATCTGTGGCACTTCTGCTGAAAGCGCACAATACTGGCGCACACACAAGTGTTTCGGAGCACTCCGTTCATCGTACATTGTTGATTGGAGCTCCACAGCAGACCACCCCTACATGTTTACGTGTTGACCCAGCGACGTCGACAGTTACGACTGCAGTGGGCTCTAGACCATCGGGATTCGACTTTCGACCTATGGAAACGTGCCGGCTCTTCGGGTGACTTACATTACTACACTAGGTTGCTGGTCGTCTCCAAAAACGCCGTCATCGAGGTGAACGGCGGCTCCAAACGTGCAGCGTGCCACGGACTCAGGCTGGTGGTAGCAATATGCATGGGACCTGTGGTAGTAATCGAAGACACTCTGACAGCTGCGAACCACCAGCATCCATTTATGCTTATGTCTTCCCCGTCGTCTTTCAGCAGTATAACTGTCCTTGTCTCGGAGCCAGAATCGTGTTAAAGTAGTTTGAGCAGCATTATAGTGAACTCACGTTGCCTCAGCGACGAGATTCGCCTGATGTAAATTCTATGGAACCCGTCTTGGTCGCTGTCAGATGCCGTCACCGCGTACGCAAATCAGCGGCCCGTTGCTTAGGCGAATTACATGACCTGTACGTAGACATCTAATGCCACTTATCACCACAAACCTACCAAAAAACTGTCGGATCCCTAATGCACAGAATCAGTGACGTATTTCGTTCCAAAGACGGACAAACAAGCTATTGAGTAGGTGGTCATAATGTGTTGCCTTATCAGTGTATCTACACTCATGCTCATAAAGTAAGGATAATTGCAGAATGTGATACCACATAACGTGGCACTACACAAAACGGGCGCTAATAGCATAGTCACACATGGAACATACACGACACAGATCTGTAAGTCCACGGTATTGGTGACAAGTTGAGAAAAACGTCCCGAAACACATGTGCTACAAAACGCCACTGTTTCCTGCGCATGTACGCCGACATCAATATGGGATATGATGCCCATGCACACGTACACAGGCCGCGCAACTGGTTGGCATTCTTTGGATCAGGTGGTCGAGCAGCTGCTGGGGTATAGCCTCCCATTCTTGCACCAGTGCATGTCGGTTCTCCTGAAGTGCCGTAGGGGTTTGAAGACGTGCAGCAATATGTCGACCGAGAGCATCCCAGACGTGCTCGATGGAGTTTAGGTCCGGAGAACAAGCAGGCCACTCCATTCGCCTGATATCTTCTGTTTCAAGGTATTCCTCCATGATGGCAGCTCGATGGGTCCGTTCGTTATCATCGATCAGGAGGAAGGTGGGACCCACTGAAAAGGCGGACATATTGGTACAAAATGACGTCCTGATACACCTGACCTGTTACAGTTCCTCTGTCAAAGACATGCTAGGTGTACGTGCACCAATCATAATCCCACCCCACACCATCAAATCACGATCTCCATACAGGTCACTTTCAAGGACATTAAGAGGTTGGTATCTGGTTTCTGGTTCATGCCAGATGAAAACCCGGCGAGAATAACTGTTCAGACTATACCTGGACTCGTCCATGATCGTAACCTGGGACCACTGTTCCAATGACCATGTACTGTGTTCTTGACACCAGGCTTTACGGGCTCTCTTGTGACCAGGGATCAGTGAAATGTACCTTGCAGGTCTCCGGGCGAATAAACCATGTCTGTTCAATAGTCTGTAGACTGTGTGTGTCTGGAGACAACTGTTCCAGTGGCTGCAGTAAGATCCCGAGCGAGGCTACCTGCAATACTCCGTGGCCGTCTGCGGGCACTGATGATGAGATATCGGTCTTCTTGTGGTGTTATACACTGTGGACGTCCCGTATTGTAGCGCTTGGACACGTTTCCTGTCTGCTAGAATCGTTGCCATAATCTTGAGATAACACTTTGTGGCACACGAGGGCCCATGCTACAACCTGCTCCATTTGACCAGCCTCCAGTCGCCCTAGTATTCTAGCCCTCATAACGTCATCAATATGTGTTCTTTGAGCCATTTTCAACACACAGTCACCATTAGCACGTGTGAAAACGTCCGCACACTTACTCGCTGCACCGTACTCTGACATGCGCCAACCCACCTCTACGTATGTGGACTGCTGCCAGCGCCACCTTGCGACGACCGGAGGTCAAATTCACCGCATGGTCATACCCCGAGGTGATTTAAACCCGCAAACCGCCCACCAGAGAGTTGTTTCACCATGTATCAGCATTATCCTTAATTTATGAGCATGAGTATACTAAAGCAACAATAATAATTACTGTTGTCACTGTACGTACTCGTTACCCTTGTACGTTCTTTCCAGCCAGATCTTCCTTATTTCGCACTATTCTTAGCTGGAGCTACCTTCTTAACTTTCCTTTCACCAGAACTGGATATATCAGAAGAACAGTATTTTGTAGACCTATTAATTCTTTTTATGTCTGCCACTGTCGCTGTTGTTATTATTGTCATTATAATTATTGTTACTATTATTATTAACAGTGGCAGCAGCATCGGTAGTAAAAAGAAAGATTAGGGATTAACGTCCCGTCGACAGGTGATTAGAGACGGACAGCAATAGTCAAGTACAGTGTTAACTTTATTACTTCATAGACAGTATTATTTGCTCACACTGTCACTATACACAGTCAAATACTTTTAATGCTATTTGTCATATTAAAATTATTATTCCTTAGGTAACTATGATGTGAAAAAGGTACTGTATGTGTGAAATCCTGGTATGATGTAAGAGAGGGCCTGATGGTCCTAATCAGATCTGGTTGAATAAATAAATAAGTAAAATACAATTTCACAACGCTCGTACATCTACCACTTGACAGTATTGACAATAGTAAGCAGGATTACACGGTCCGGTCATATTATTGTGAGCACCACCTATGTTGGACATCAACGTGCAATAACTACGCAGAGACGGCAGGTGGCAGCACCAGTAGTGGAGATTATATCAAGCGTGTCAGAGGAGTGGAGTATATACAAAGCGTGTCAGCGGACACGAAAAACAGTGCAGGTGCGATTTACCTGACGTCCAAAAGAGCATGATCATTGGCTTTCGGACCACTGGTAGAACCTTTTCCGAAACGGCTAAGTCTGTAAACTGTGTATAAGGCGCTGTGGTCAGTGTATACCGCGCATGGCAAAATGGTGCTATCCAAAACCGCCGCCGGGGCATCTCTGGTGCACCACGGGCAGTAGATGTCAGGGCTGAACGACGGCTGCGATGGTGTATGTGGGCGGGCAGACGTGCAGCTGTTGAGCAACTGACCGCAGACGTGAACCAAGGGGCTACCAGCCGTGTCTCCTCAACGGCCGTTCAGCGAATGTTGGCTGCATATGGACATCCGTAACAGGCACCTGGTTCATACACCCATGTTGACTGCTGTTCATCGGCGACGGACTGGAATTTTCATGCCAATACCGCAACTGGACATCCAACCAGTGGCGACAGGTGGCCTTTCCAGAAGAATCACGTTCTCCACCGAACATCCTGCAAAAATCGTCGGAAGAGTCCAGACCGGAGATGAGAGGAGGAGGGAGCGTTTCTCCTTCGAACGGCTTCGCTTCTACATCTACCTTTTCATCTACAACATTACTCTGGAATTCACAATCAAGTGCCTCGCAGAGGCTCCATCGAACCAAAAATGGTTGAAATGGCTCTGAGCACTATGGGACTTAACATCTGAGGTCATCACTCCCCTAGACTTAGAACTACTTATACGTGACTAACCTAAGGACATCACACACATCCATGCCCGAGGCAGGATCCAAACCTGAGACCGTAGAAGCAGCGCAGTTCCGGACTGAAGCGCCTATAACCGCTCGGCCACAACGGCCGGCTTCCATCGAACTACTTTCAATCTATTTTTCTACAGTTCCACTTTCGAACAGCACGCGGGAAAGACGAGCAGTTAAATATTTCCGTGCGAGCTCTGATTTCTCTTATTTTATTGTGATGGTAATTATTTCATATTTAGGTGTGAGCTAACAAACATTTTCACACTCTGAAGACAAAGCTGGTGATTTAAATTTCTCGAGAAGGTCCTGCAGCAGCGAAAACCTCCAATGATTGCCACACCAATTCGTGTGTCATATCAATGGCGCTCTCTCCCCTGCTTCGCGAGAATACAAAACGCGCTGTCCTTCTCAGATCGTCCTCCGTCAATCCTATCTGGTAAGGATCGCACACCGCACAGCAGTACTCCAGAAGAGGACTACAAGCATCAGGTCTTTAGTAAAACTGTTGCATTCTCTGAGTGTTCTGCAAACAAACCGCTATCTCTGGTTTGCTTTCCCCACAGCATTATCTATGTGATCGCTCCTGTTTCGGTTGTTTATAATTGTAATCCCCAATTACTTAGCTGAATTCACATCCTTTATATTTTCGTGACTGGTCTTGTAACCGAAATTTAGCGGATTTCTTCTAGTACGTACTCATGTGAATAACTTCACACTTTTCATTATTTACCGCCAATTGCCACTTTTCGCACCATACAAGTATAGTGTCAAAACCTTCTGCAGTTGATTTTGATCATCTGATGTGTTTACAATACGGTAAATAACAGCATCATCTGTAAACAATCTATGTGGGCGCCTCAGGTTGACTTCTAAATCTTTTATGTGGATCAGGAACAGCAGAGGGCCTGTAACATTTCCTTGGGGAGCGCCGGGTGTTACTTTTGTTTTACTGGATGACCTTCCGTCAGTTATTACGAACTGAGACCTTGACCTTTATGACAGGAAATCACGAATCTAGTCTCACAATTCCATAAGCATGCAATTTGATTAGAAGTCGCTTTTAAGGATCCGTGTCAAAAGCCTTTTGGAAATCTAAAAATATGGAATACGTTTGACATCCCCTTTCGATAGCACTCATTAATTCCTGAAAATGTGATTCAGAAGGACGATATTTTGTGAATCCGAGTTGGTTATTTATCAATAAATCATTTTCTTCGAGGTAATTCATAATGTTCGAGCACAGGGATGTTCCAGAATCCTATTCCAAGACAAAGTTAGCGATAAGGGTCTGTAATTGAGGGAATCACTCCTGTTTCCTTTCATGACTACTTCCTCAGAGCTCCACGTAAGAGCCCACGTTTCTTCTTCCTGCTGAGCTAGTTGTTTTCTTCCAGGGGACTTAGTGAAACTTTCGTCTTCGTTTTTCGGCCGCAAATTTGACTCAGCTTAGTTCAGAAGATGCCGAGTTATGCCTTGTGCTATTCCACGTGTAGCGTCTATCCACGTGTCGGAATTCACAGCGGCAGGGCTGTGGGGTACAGACATTGCTATTTATTATCCAGAGATATTGATGCTCGTGTCGGTCGGGAATCATACGACTGTCGTGCAATTGTGGAATGCCACGCAGGACATCAACGGCCCGACATTAAGAATCCCGGAAAGGAGAAACATATTGGGGGTCATATAATGAGTTTCCTTTTACAGGAAGGCCATAATCCACACTGACTATGCGATGACGTTGGAGCACCACGGACTGTCAGAACGTCCACTACTGTTGTGGTTTCAGTCAACGCGGCAGCAGAGACGCACACGCCAACTGTGACGCAGCCAACGAACGGAAACACTGGACACAGCAGAAGTGGCAGCGCGTCATCTATCGGAAGAGCACCAGTTCTGCTTACAGCAGCACGGAGGACATATCCGTGTGTGGAGGCTCGAAGGGGAATGGAAGTTGCCAGGACGCTTTTTCACCTTCATATGCGCCTACAGCATGACGTGATGGTATGGAATACCACTGCGTACACTACACGATCACCTAATTACGTAATTCAAGCAATACAGACCAGGGACATAATTCTGACTGGGGAGAAATCACGTATGGGGTTCTCCAAGAAAATAAAAAAGGGGTGGAAACTTCAAAATTCTTAGGGATTTATATTGATGAAAATTTAAATTGGAAAAACACATTTTGGAACTCCTAAAACATCTTAGTTCAGCCTCATTTGCGCTTAGAATCATTGCCAATCTTGGGGAGACACAAATCAGTAACTTGAGATATTTTGCATATTTTCATTCAGGTTCGTCTTGTAGACATCTGTTTAAGGAGTTGGCCGTTCTGGTGGAGGTGGTTTTTGGGGGAAGGAGACCAGACAGCGAGGTCATCGGTCTCATCGGATTAGGGAAGGACGGGGAAGGAAGTCGGCCGTGCCCCTTGAAAGGAACCATCCCGGCATTTGCCTGGAACGATTTAGGGAAATCACGGAAAACCTAAATCAGGATGGCCGGACGCGGGATTGAACCGTCGTCCTCCCGAATGCGAGTCCAGTGTCTAACCACTGCGCCACCTCGCTCGGTTGGCCGTTCTGACTATAGCTTTGCAGTATATTTATTCCCTCATGAAGTTTGTTGTAAGTAATCCACTACATTCAAGACGAACAATGAGGTACATAGTTTCAATAACAGAAGGAAAAATGACGTTCATTACTCCTCATTATGGTTGTCTTTAGCACAAAAAGGGGTACACGATGCTGCAGTTAAGATTTTTGATCATTTACCCAGTAATATAAAATGTCTGACAGAGAGGAAAGTAAAACTCGATAACAGACCGAGAAAGTTTCTCCTTGACAACTCCTATATCATAGAAGAATTTCTGTTACTGAATTTGTGTAAAAGGTGGTGAGTAGGAATTACTAACTTACACCCGTATATCTTTTTCCCTTTTTGTAAAAATAATAGAAATGTTCAGAATGTAACTTTTTGTACAAATTAATTTGTGATGAGAATGTATAATGACTCGTTCCACATCATTATAATCCATTGCGCAAAATGATCGATGGAACATGTTACTTGGTAACAAAGTAACTAACTCTGATGCGCATAACCGATCGTTTGGAAAACAGCCATTACAGTTCTGAGATGTTAAGGTTGGTGGCACCGTCGAGGTCTCCGTGACGTCATCTTTCAACAATACAACACAAGACCGCTCCTTGCCCGCGCTCTCCTGACCCACCTCAACACGGAGTGCTACCTTGGCCAGCACCCATTGAGAACGTCTGGTTACCGAGAGATTGGAGCGCTACCACTCGCCATCCCCTACATTTGGTGAACCTTGGAACAGAGTTGGAGCAGCATAGAATAATGTACACGTACCTGTCATTCAAGCGCAGCTCGGCTCGATATCCAGCAGGGTTCTGGCCGCTGTTGCTGCCAGAGGTAGCAGTTGTGTGTACTAAATTTCGCATATTACATGTCCTCATATCTCCTAAAAATTTAGTATTGTAAGCTTCCTGCAATTCTGTACATGAAAAATAAGTAAAATTTCATTGTCTGCCAGCCTTCTTGGTGTTGCATTTTAATGGCTAACAGTATATTTCGCTTCCTTCGAGACACTCCAAACGTAGCTTTTGTTCTTAATTGGTACTCCTCACTCAGTATAGCATATTGGACGCTAGACTCCATGCGTCGATACATAAGAACTTGGCACACAGACAACGACAAACCGTAGGACGCAACGAAACAGATTCCCGGCCGCGGTGGCCGTGCGGTTCTAGGCGCTCCAGTCCGGAGCCGCGCTGCTGCTACGGTCGCAGGTTCGAATCCTGCCTCGGGCATGGGTGTGTGTGATGTCCTTACCTTAGTTAGGTTTAAGTAGTTCTAAGTTCTAGGGGACTGATGACCACAGCAGTTGAGTCCCATAGTGCTCAGAGCCATTTGAACCATTTTGAACGAAACAGATTCGCCCTACAAAATGATGTGAAACATACCTAAAACAACAAAGTCGTCCACAAAGAAGGCAACATGTTAAAGAAAAAACGATTTCAAATAACACCAAACAGACGACACGACACAACCGATTGGGCTCGTGTTGTGCTTGGAAGCTAGAGATGTGACTGGCCGGAAGTTCGCCTCTTACCGGTGCATACCTCTGCCAAATACAATAAAACATGCATACATCAACCAACGTACGATTCTTGTCAGCCGTTTTATGTGGCGCAGGCGCGCAAGAAAGCTAAAACGAGACGTTCTGAACCACCCAACTTAAATCGTAACAGACTCAATAATAAGGAACGCCACAGCCTCTCTTAAAAACATGCCCTTGAAGGAAATTTCCACATATCAAAGGAAATAGCAGAAGCTACACGTATTTTAAATGATAATACCACGTAATGCAACATAACACTATTAAATACATTGAAATAATTACACAGAAAAGATCACATAAATGGACAAAATCAGAGCAGACACACACACACACACACACACACACACACACACAGATTTTGTGTGTGTGTGTTTATGAGAGAGAGAGAGAGAGAGAGAGAGAGAGAGAGAGAGAGAGAGATAATTAATAAAATGGGCACGTAAATTTTTCTTATGCCTCCATCTTCTTCACGCGACGAAACTGGACATGAGGATAGGGACCTAGAGCAAAAAACCGTAAGTGGTCAGCATGTTAAAGTGGAAGTTATTTTCTTTAAATGTAAGTACAGGGCTATTACAAATGTTTGAAGCGATTTCATAAATTCACTGTAGTTCCATTCATTGACATATGGTCACGACACACTACAGATACGTAGAAAAACTCATATAGTTTTGTTCGGCTGAAGCCGCACTTCAGGTTTCTGCCGCCAGAGCACTCGAGAGCGCAGTGAGACAAAATGGCGACAGGAGCCGAGAAAGCGTATGTCGTGCTTGAAATGCACTCACATCAGTCAGTCATAACAGTGCAATGACACTTCAGGACGAATTTCAACAAAGATCCACCAACTGCTAACTCCATTCGGCAATGGTATGCGCAGTTTAAAGCTTCTGGATGCCTCTGTAAGGGGAAATAACGGGTCGGCCTGCAGTGAGCGAAGAAACGGTTGAACGCGTGCGGGCAAGTTTCACGCGTAGCCCGCGGAAGTCGACGAATGAGTTGGCTCATGCCACAACTGGAGACCGACAGCACCGACTTCATCTTTCAACAGGATGGTGCTCCACCGCACTTCCATCATGATGTTCGGCATTTCTTAAACAGGAGAATGGAAAACCGATGGATCGGTCGTGGGGGAGATCATGATCAGCAATTCATGTCATGGGCTCCACGCTCTCCCGACTTAACCCCAGGCGATTTCTTTCTGTGGGGTTATGTGAAAGATTCTACCAAGAAACGTGCCAGAACTGCGAGCTCGCATCAACGATGCTTTCGAACTCATTGATGGGGACATGCTGCGCCGACTGTGGGAGGAACTTGATTGTCGGCTTGATGTCTGCCGAATCACTAAAGGGGCACATATCTAACATTTGTGAATGCCTAAAAAAACTTTTTGAGTTTTTGTATGTGTGTGCAAAGCATTGTGAGAATATCTCAAATAATAAAGTTATTGTAGAGCTGTGAAATCGCTTCAATCATTTGTAATAACCCTGTATATTGTTACAGAAACAGCATATCACTGTAGCTGACGGGCTTCGCAACCATTTAATTAAGATTCTCCAAAACTAATGAACTAGCAAATGAGGCAGAAACGCCATATATATACAACTAAATGTTTAATCGTAAATTTTCGTTACTGTATGTTGTGTATGACTTCACACACAATGTTGAGGGGAAACAGAATGGAAATTTGTGGTAAGCTCAATGGGACCAAACTACTGAGGTCATCGGTCCCTAAGCTTACATACTGCTTAATATAACTTAAAGTAACTTACCCTAAGGACACTCATGCCTGAGGGAGGGAGGACAGGGGGGGGGGGGGGTGACGCTCGAGCCATGACAAGGCGCCCCAGACCGCAGACCGCACAGATACCCTGCTCGACAATGTTGAGGAGAAATGGGTTTCACATTGGTGTGGCAATGGTCATTGTAGGAAAGCTGGACAGGAGCAGAAATGATGAGCAAACAAGTAAGACAGTAAACGGAACATTTATTTAATGTGTATTTCTCCAATCATATGAAGACTCTTTATAAGTGCAATAACAACTAGAATGAGTCATGCTGTACTAAGCAAAAACGATGGTGTTTTAGCAATGAGGCTCCAAGTACAAGTGGGGCTGAGTGGTTGCCGCCGGTCATCCGAAGCAGAGGGCGCTCATGGTACAGAGCCGCTGGAGGGGTGGCCCAGTGGGAGCGCACCATTGGCTCCTCCAGATCCCGCGCGACCGCTATCGGCGTCAGACGGAAACTTGCAATTCCGTTGCCAACTGTGAAACGCCCAGCAGAGTGGTATTGATAAGTAACACCACAGTGTTTCTCGATATGCAGTGTAAGTAAACACCTGACTGTGATGGCACTGAGATTCTGAAACATATTTGCCAAGAAAACTGTAAAGAATATGAGTTCAGGGAAAACAGTCTGAACCCATTCTTATGAAATCTTAGAGCTAGTCACATATGTGTGAAGCTTCTCCATACATTTCGTACATTTGTGGTAAACATTCTAGTGCAGCGTCGAACGCCTTACGGAAAACTAAGAATGTTGATCCTGCAAGTTTCTCACATTCTGTCGTTTCCGAATACCGTGCATGATAAGCACATGCCGTACTTCATGTGACTGATGCCTCATAACGCCTTGCTCAGCACCTCAGAGAGCAGTGTCTTAATTGTGTGCTCGGTACAAAAGTAGGAAGAACTTGCCAGTGAACAAGTACGTTTATGACAATTTGTATGTGATAGCACTGTAATCCTCCCCCATGAGATGAAAGAAAGCTGTTGCATCTGAGCCTTGCGAGGCTCATGTTCCCGCCATCATGTATTTTACACCCTGTTTTTAACGTACTTCCACCTTACTACGTTAATATAAATTACTACTGTCACTGAGTTGCTACTTTGCCTGACCGTGAGCGGCGTTAGCAGCGCGTATCGATATATCGTCTCTCGTAGTATCTTTGCTCGACTGCTATTACTTTCCGGTCGTTGTTTGTCGTAAGGAAGTTCGGGTTGCGAGTTCGGGCCTGCCAGTCAGTTGGAACGAATCTGGAGTGCAGTCCGAACCTGCCAGTCAGGGAGTTGCAATTCGGCACTAATGCAGTCGGGTTGGATCAGCAGTGAGGTCTGCGTCGATATGGCTCGCTCGACCATTGCTGCCACGCATCACTTGAGCCGGGCCACGGTCTTGGTGGATCGTCGGTCGGTCGTCCTACCGGACGACGCGTTTTGGCTCGCCGATCGTTCATGTGTCGGCTGTGTGTGTGTGTGTGTGTGTGTGTGTGTGTGTGTGTGTGTGTGTGTGTGTGTGTGTGCGCGCGCGCGCATCGCCTCCCGATTTGTCTTCGTGCATGTTTAGTTACTTGGGTATCGTTCAGGTCTTCGTGCAAGTCTTTGTCAGGTTGTATGTGTAGTGGGCGTTATTTCCACTGACAACTATTTTAGATGTCGGCATTCCGTCGTGGGGTCAGTCGGAACGTGCGAGGAGGAGAGTTCACGGCGGCAGTTCGGGTCGTGATTTGGGCCCTGGCAGTCAGTTGCAACGTGTCTGGATCGCAGTCCGGGCCAGCCAGTTGCCGACTTGCAGCAGTAGTGAGCCCTGCGTGGACATCGCTCGCCCGAACGTTGCCGCCACGCATCACTTAAGCCGGGCCTGACTTTTGGTGGATTGTTGGTCAGTCTGTTGGTCCGAGGACATCTCCGTGAGGCGTAGTCGACTGGGCCGCTAGCGGTCTCTGCACAGTGTCGGAGTCTGTCTGGAGCTGTCCGATTGGTACGAGCATCGTCGCTCGCCGACCTAGGACGTGCCGGTTGAGTGGTTTTGAGCATTACGTCGTTGGTTCCGGCGTTGCTGCAGTGGAGGTTTTCCTGTGAGTGACAATGAGTTAAGTGTTCTAGATAGCCGCGTTCAGGTGGAACTGATCAAATTAATTTATCCATAGTCAAGTGCACCAGCGGAATTTTCTGCCTTGTGGCTGTTAGTGTTTTGCTTTCGCACCCTGGCCTCTAACTCACCTGTTGTTGCTGGCTAACATGGTGTGTAGATTTGGCAGCTCGGTTCGCATAAGCGTTTGTTTGGGGATAGTGATACTTGTAATTTTTTTTGGGGGAGGGGGGGGGGGAGGGGGCTTGAAATCTCATGTACTCCGTCGTGGCAAGCAAGCGTTTGGTCGGTCGGTCCGTGACTGTCCTTTGGCTGGATTCGCACGAATTAAGTGTAGTTGGACTCGCCACCTGTCTCGCCTAAGTTAACGAGGGCAGACCGATCCACTGGAGGCTCCCGAGTGCCGTTCTCTTAATTATTCTTTTGGTAGTGTTAACTTTGTTGTAATTTAACTGTATTTTATATTTTTAATTTGGCAAGGTTAGTTGTGGGCCTTCAGCCCTGGAAACATGTTCTCAGAGTTTCCTTCAAGTCCAAACATTATCGCCTTCTGCTCTTGAAAGGTTATTGTAATTTCCTCTGAAAGATTTTACAAGTTATTGTGGGCCTTCCGCCGTTGGTGTTGCAAAAAGGAAAATTTTAAACTTAATGTATTGTTTTACTGATTGTTGCAATATATATTTCCTTAATTTGCAGAATTTAACTTTGCGGCCTTCAGCCATCTTATTGCGTTTATCTCTTTATGTGCACCTTGTGGACCATCAGCCCTATTAGCATCTTAAAACATTGTGGCCTTCTGCCTTCAGTAATCATCATAGTATATTTGGAATTTTGAAGATTTAATCCGGCGGCCTTCAGCCGCTCCGCATGCTGATCTCATATATGTATACGATTTATCTTATCCGTAAATTTAACTGTGTGTCATGTCTTTTCAAAATTGAACTTATTCTAAAGCATCTGTTTGGAGGCCTTCAGCTGCGAAGCAAATTTCTTTCAAAAGTGTATTTGTGAACTAAATGATAATAAATTACATTTGTGAAATGAATCCAACCGCAACTCCCTTGGCCCTTTCCACAATCCTAATTACCTGTTAGCCCTGCGCGATTTAGCGGGCGTTTCAGCATTAAAAGCCTTTCGAAATACTTCAACGGCATCTCTATTTACGCAACGTGTTTAAAGTTCGGCCACGTTGATGATAACCTTTATCACAGCTCCGGTCTGAATGAATGGCCATGTGATAGCTAACAGCTGGTCTCTCACCGAAGGTTACTCACGCTAGCGGTCGATTTGTTACTTACAGTTCACTTATGATACTGGATTTCGATTACTGTTGCGAAGTAGAACGTCACGAAACTGACTCAGGCATTGTGGTCCATCCTTCGAAACTGCTAAATGCATTTGTGTTTATATAATATGCATATGAATATCAAGAGTTCCGATGGCAAGCCAGAACAAAGCAAAGCAATGAAGAGAAGATTGAAGGTAGGAATGTATAGAAGGGCAAAGGCTAATATAAAGGAAAGAACCTTGAAGATATTATGAAAATAAAAGAGGAAGTGGGTGAGCAGTCGTAAGTCCCTGCTTTTGTACCCATACACCCGTCATTCATCTACACCTACAGCGCTGTTAAGACACTCCAGATCAGAACTGATGTCTAGTATGCTCCGCGAAACGTCAAGAAAGAATTGTTTCTCTTCCATCTATTCTCTACACCGATTTGGCTTGAAATTTCGCAACACTTTGTGTGTTTGTAAGTTCTTATGGAAATTGCTTATTATTCAGTATCTTTGATGATCCCAAACTCTTTAGCAATCTCTCTTAACGTCAATTTCTTCACTATCGCATGTCACACTCCATCAACAATAGCATCATTGCGAGTGTTTTGTAGGCTCTCAGGACTTTAGCCAACCTTCACAATATAAAAGGGATGATTTAAATTGGTTATTATCTAATGTTAAGGTTCGAAATTGGAACGTTGTCGCGACAAATACTGTCTGCAGGGAGCGACCATACAGGTCCACTCTCCACCGCGATAGAAAACAGCTCTTAAGGCTCTCTCTCTCCTACAAAAACCACGAAATAATCTGAATTTCTTGTATGGTATAGACATCTACAGTGTCTGCAAGCATTTGAAAATTTTTTTCTTGATTTTAATTGAAGGGCTTATTTGAATAATGGTACAAGTCCATTTTTGTTCATTGTGAGATACAGAGTCCTAAAGTTAAATAAGCGCTGAAAAATCTGTAGTTGAGATACCAGAAATATTCAAGCATATGGCTTCTTGCTAGAGATGAACCTTTCTTTCTGTTTGTTTGGACCATTAATGTCAGAAGCATTATAGACATAAAAGTGGAGTTAATGGTTTTGTACCACTATTGAATTAAGCCCTTCAATTGAGGCCGGAGCTAAGTTAATGGTTTTAGAAATGAACATTTTCCCGACTGGGAAACGGCTCATCACACCATATCAGGAAACCTATTGAATTCACGGAAATACTTTTTTTTCGTCGATTACCATCCATAACACAGTATCACGCTGGGCTCGGCGCTCATTCGTCACAGGCCTGTAATTTACGGGAATAGCGTGACCTATATCTGACACCACGTATATCCGGAAACCTACCGATCACGTGCCGAACGTATACCATGCAGAATCCCTGCTGGTATGTTCCAGTGGTGGAACAACGCGTTGTTAAGCAGTTGGCCATAATGTTTTGGCTCGCCGGTATTGATCCATATAATGTCCGAAGCATAAAAAATTCTTATGAATGAAAAGACACACGATACTGGTTGTAATATTGTACAATATTTGTTATTTATTTCACAAACTGGTTTTCGGCTGCTGTGCCATTATCAGGTACGAAGATAACAGTGAGGTATAGATAAATTTTTGTTGAATCAAAGATACAACTAGTACATCTAAAGAGTATCTCGGTTTCCGTAGATGACAATTGTTAATATTTTAAGTTTAAAACGAGAAGAATTATTTGAGTGAAAATGCGATGTAAGATTACTTAACCTAAATGAAATATGTGACAATTACCTAATGAACTAAATAAAAATTACAACAGCCGTCCTGAGAAGAAAATAAATTGAACAATAAAGTTTGGTAACATGTTCCAAGAAAGTAGCTGAACAAAATAATGTGTTTAACAGGCCCTAAATTACAAACAGATAAGATGTACCAGTGAGATTAAGCAGGTAAGTGAAGCAGCTGTGATTATGCGAAGTGAAAATTTTTAACAGGAGAACAGGAAGAAATGGAGCATGTGAGTAAAATGGGAAATTTACAACTTAGCCTGGATGTGGTTATGAGTAGTATCTGCAGTTAGAAGTGGCCCATCCAGGCCATATATATATATCCATTCTTAGTCCATGTCCATTCTTAGTCACATGCTCCATATATTTCCTTTATTACCCTGCTAAAGATTTTTTCTACTTCACTTACTACTTCACTTACCTGTTTCATCTCACTAGTATGTGTCTTATCTGTTTCCGACTTAGGACCTGTTAAGGATAAGACTGAACTGCCATGAAGAGGACGGCAACAAGTAGGTCTAAACGTCAGCAGATTGTAGCTTTAGTAGTTTATATTGACGTGGTCCGATACCTAAAGTTATTTTATTCAAAAAGATTATTTTGTACAGCCACTGTCTTGGAACATATTATCAAAGTTTATTGTTCAGTTGTTGTAATTTGTTATGCAGCTGATTGGTTAATGTGTCATATATATAATCCTGAATCGCGTTTCTACTTAAATAATTTCTCCCGTTTTAGTACTAAATCAAACATTAGCAGTTTTCATCTTTGGAAGCCAAGATACTCGGTAAACGCATTAGATGCACCAGTTTAATGTCATATATATAATCCTGAATCGCGTTTCTACTTAAATAATTTCTCCCGTTTTAGTACTAAATCAAACATTAGCAGTTTTCATCTTTGGAAGCCAAGATACTCGGTAAACGCATTAGATGCACCAGTTTAATGTCATATATATAATCCTGAATCGCGTTTCTACTTAAATAATTTCTCCCGTTTTAGTACTAAATCAAACATTAGCAGTTTTCATCTTTGGAAGCCAAAATACTCCGTAAACGCATTAGATACACCAGTTTAAAACCTTTGACACTACAAAAATTTTACTGCACCCCAAAGTTATCTTTGTACCTGGTGACGATGTAATAGCCGAAAACCAGTTTTTGAAATAAAGAGCAAATATTGTAGAATTATACAGCAGTATCATTTGTAATATATGAAATATTCTACCCAGAACCACGGAACAGTCAATGAATGGAATATGAAAAGATGTTGCTAATCTTAATTAGGAGCGGAGTTTTGTTTTTCTTAGAATTTTCCGCATCAGGAAAAGTTTTGTAGCTGAAAACTGGCAGGCACAATGCGTTGCGCAGAAAAAGTGGCAAAACACACACACACACACACACACACACACAGAGAGAGAGAGAGAGAGAGAGAGAGAGAGAGAGAGAAAGAGCTGACAGTGGCAGTAGTGTACACCCCACCTGCCGCTGGGGCGTCGCTGGCGGAAGCAGGCCGCTCGCTGCCAAACGTCAACTAATTTGAACAGCAAGTATCTGATGCAGTCCCTTGCTCAACACGTTCAGTTTGTCTTTCAATTTTTTTTAACGAAACGTGAATTCGACGAATGCGTGGAACACTACCAGTCTTGAGTGCAACGATGCGCAGCTCCAAAAGGGGGAGGGGCCGATCACAGGGGTTGTGGTGTCAATCCCGCCCTCCCCCAAACAACATTTTTGCTGAAGCGTTTATATTTTAACTTATATCAGTTTCGAAATTTCACGGCTAACTTTAAGAGAATGAAGTAGGATGAAACGGATATAACTTGCAAACCACAGTGAACTGAGTAAGGGAAAACATGGAAGTTTCTGGCAGTAGAGAAGAGCTATGACACCCGCTTATTCAGAGAAATACACAAACACGACAACAGCTTCAACAAGAAAGAAGAAACCCTCGAGATGAACGGATCCTGGATTCCCGTGCTGCAGAGAATGACCATTGCAGGTAGCAAGGCGAGAACCACAGCGGTAATGACCACGGAAGAGCCCTTGGACGTTTGCACGCCAGGTACACATAATCAGATACTCTGCGGCCGCGAACTCGACTCCAATCCATCGCCAGCGAATGGTGGGTGAAACTTTGACAGCCGGCCGTTGTGGGCGAGCGGTTCTAGGCGCTACAGTCTGGAACCGCGCGACCGCTACGGTCGCACGTTCGAATCCTGGATGTGTGTGATGTCCTTAGGTTCGTTAGGTTTAGGTAGTTCTAAGTTCCAGGGGACTGATGACTTCAGATGTTAAGTCCCATAGTGCTCAAAGCCATTTGAACCTTTTGAAAGTTTGACAGTGTCAACCAGTCGTGCTGGCGACACGTCAGAAAAAACATCAGACAAACGTCGGTCGAAGAACCCGAGACAGAAGCCACCTGTAAGAACTTTTACTATTGCTAGCATCATTTCCCGTCAAGAAAAAGACAAATTTGTAAGGTATGTTAAAAAATGACAAAACTCCTCCAGCTCATCTTCAGGTCCATACTTGTTGAGAGTAACCGTATGTGTCTAACACTAGTAGTCAGTGGTGAGATAGGCGTGTTCCATGCGGAAGGCTGGTAGTAACTGATCAACACATACGGTTACTGTCAATAAGTATGGGCCTGAAGATGATGTTGTAACAACATCGAAACTAGTTGCCAGTAAAACCAACACCTTAATGCAACTGGAGGAACTTCGTCATTTTTTAACATATATTATACTAGCTGATTTCCCAAGTCGCCCGTTTCAATTATGGATGTGCGAAAATTTGTAAGGCTACGGCAATTACAGAATCCCTCCCATCCCTCACAACCTCACCACAGACGCTTGAGCGTGAATAACGGGAGCGCAAGCGAGTGCGTCACAGTGTTGGGAAAGGCGAATGGCAGTGTTGCGTCGTAGAACGTCCGCACGCAACCCAGATGACAGGCGGCGCCATTTGAAGGGGGACCCCTCAGTATTGCGTCAGGCCCAAGTCACCTCGGCGACGGTGCCGTGCAGTACAGTGGTAAACAGTTCCGATGCTCTGTTTTCAAACACAAAAAAACTTGATTCGTATGACAGACATAGAAGAGTAACGTTATTTACACAGTTTGAAAATTACTTGAACCGACAAACTCTGAGAGGATGAAAGGGACCTCGAAACAAATATCCTCCTACGTATATCTCGCGAAGAGACCATGAAGATAAAATCAGAGCGATTAGAGCCCACACAGAGGCATACCGACAATCTTTTTTTCCACGAACAATACGAGAGTGGACTAGAAGGGAGAACCGATAGAGGTACTCAAGTTACCCTTCGCCACACACCGTCAGGTGGCTTGCGGAGTGTGGATGTAGATGTAGATTTTTCTCTGAAGTCATGTTTTCCACAGAGATGTTTTTTTGAAACCGTTTCTCTGGATGAAAATTAATTAAGCTAGCAGACTTTGGGGGAGGTACACGGGACAATGAAAACACTTTTTCTAATATATTTTCCTGTGAGGACAAAAAATAATAGAAACAAGTTTTAATTCTTCATCAGCAAGAGCCAACAACATTAACACAACACAATTACTTCAATCAGAGGTTGAAACTTGCCTCCATTGGCTTGTGGTGTGTGTGTTTGTGTATATGTGTGTGTCTGGATTTTATGGGCGCTCGATTTCGACGTTATCAGGACCCATACACATGTTAAAAAAAAGAAATGTGGATAAAATGACTAAAATTGTTGTCACACAGCGAGAAGCAAACTTGTAAAATTACACTCACTCATTCACTCCCACCTCACTCACGTTCACCGACAGAATCGGTCTATCTCACAGGCCTTAATACGATGGAGAAGACTGACTTGTAAACAGGGGTTACACAGGTGGGACATCCTGTGTCTAACACGGCCAAAGACTGCAGGAGTGTTCTTCATTTCGACTGATGCTGCTACTATCCGGGCATCCAAGTTCGCTTCTGATTCAACAGGAGTTTTGTAAACAAGGTTGCTTATCTCCACCCACACAAAAAGGTCCAGAGCCGTCAAACAAGGCGATCTCTCAAGCCGTGGTACAAGACCACCACTGCAAATCCACGTATCTGGAAACTGTCGGTTCAAGAACCGACGCTCAGGACGAGTGAAATGTGCCGGAGCCCCTTCATGCTGGAACCACAAGCACTGTCTTTTAACGATAGGCACGTCATTTCTGGCAATGCTATGGCGAGGAAATTGTAATTATACTTGTGATTCAATGGCCTAGGTAGGATATAAGGCCCACACATTCACGTATAACCGCAATTGATTGGCGCGAGTAAATGTGGCATGCGGATTAACTTCACTCGAAACATACTAACTGTGGATGTTGAAGACCCCTTCAGGCCCGAATGTTGCTTCATCTGTAAACAGAAGAGAGAATGGAAACGTAGGACGCATTTGACGCTGTTGAAGGTGCCACTCCGGAAACTGTGATCTAAGTGGATAATCATCTGGTTCCAGGCTGTTGCAAAAGCTGTAAGTGAAATGGATTAAAAATTGCTCACGAAAGACGTTTCTTTCATCCGTCTGATTCGTCCCCATGTTAAGCGCAATTGCGCGAGTGCTCAGAGCGATTACGCCCTCTACCGTAGTCAAACATGCTTATTGCTTGTCAGTTTAAATAACTGTATATAACTGCACTCACAATTTTTTCTGGTGACAGTATTCTCTCAGACTGTCCGTAGGGCTCTCTGTAGAAGGCTCATACTATTATTAACTATGTGTCTCGAAGGAGCATTCTAAGCAAAACAGTATGGTAAACAGAATCTCTAAAATGGATACCTTCAGAGCAATGAGGGCTTCTTCATCTTAGGTACTCTGAAACAAATCTCTTCTACTGCTTCTTTGCTTTCCATTTTTTGAGAGGTGGTAGTATCAGCCAAAACAAGAAAAAAAAGTCCAGTAAAAATGGGCTACCTTAAGTACTATGAGCACTTCTTCATCTTCGCTACTGTGGAACACACCTCTTCTACTAAGCAACTATCCATAGATCTTAAGGTATGCATTTGAGAGACCATGTTTACCGAACATTTTTTCTTGTTTCGGTCAATACTATCACCTCTGAAACTATGGAAAGCAAAGAGGTTAAAGTAGATGAGATTTGTTTCACAGTATCTAACGAACTGTGCACAGTTTTTAAGGTATGAATTCCTGTCACATGCCTGAAAGGTGACCATTTCTCTAGGACACGTTGTATATGCTGGGTGAACTAGAACTCCGCAGACGAAATTTCGGAGTTTGTCCAGGGATATTTTCTGAGTATTTTGGTACAAGGGACCTGTGGTTTCCGGTGGCTCGTAATAATAACAACGGTCTAATACATACATTCAGGACACTCTCTGGTTATCGTCGTTTGACAGCTGGAGCGACACTGGCGCTCCAAGCGTTGAGAAAGCAGGCAGTCAGTCCCATATGTCATAAGGATAATGTTTGTTTCTATTATTTCCTAGCAAATTAACGAAATAGCAGTTATATTTTTGTGTCCCATGTATTAGTAAATTACCAAGAAGTATGAAGCATAGTGAAATACAAGTGAAAACAGCCGAACCATACAGATTAAATGACGTAAGCTACTACTTATTCATGAGGAAATTCTTTCGAATGTGTGTGTGTATTTACAGCTTACTCCGTAGAAAGGAAGAGAATATAAACATATTTCATGCATGAAAACAATAAATTTCTTTTGTTACGAGGGTAATCCCAGAAGTAAGGTCTCCTATTTTTTTACAAGTACATACACCTGTTATTCCTACAATGGTTTACATCAGTTTACAGCTTGAACATTTAGCTATTTTTCGACATAATCACCATTTCTGTCGATGCATTTTTGTAGACGCTGTGGCAGTTTTTGTATGCCCATAGCATACCAGCTCGCCGCCATGCTGTTCAGAAAGTAATGAACCTCTTCTTCCAACTCGTCGTCGGAGCTGAATCACTTCCCGGCCAAATGTTCTTTTAACCTAGGGAACAGGTGATAGTCACTGGGCGCCAAGTCAGGACTATACGGTGGGTGGGTGATTATGTTCCACTGAAACTGTTGCAGGAGAGCAACGGTTTGCCGAGCGATGTGTGGGCGAGCGTTGTAATGGAGAATGTGTACACCCTTCCTCAACATTCCTCTTCTCCGGTTCTTAATTGCCCGTTTGAGTTTTTTCAGAGTCTCACAGTACCTGTCAGCGTTAATTGTTGTCCCAGTGGGCAAAAAGTCGACCAACAATATCCCTTTCCGATCCCAAAAAACGGTTGTCATGACTTTATGGCCAGACTGTGTTTGTTTGAATTTCCGCGGCTTTGGCGAAGAAGGATGCCACCACTGGCGTGATTGTTGCTTGGTCTCAGGTGTAAAGTGGTACGCCCAGGCTTCGTCACCCGTGACAATTTATTCCAGAAAGTTGTCCTGTTCGACTGCAAGGCGGTGAAGAAATGCGCGGGAAGCATAAACTCGTTGCCGCGCGTGGTCCTCAGTCAGCATGCGTGGCACCTATCTTGCGCGCACCTTCCGGTAGTTAAATGTTTCCGTTAAAATTCTGGGAGCGGTGCTTCGGGAAACTCAGGAACCAATTTGCAGAGATCATCCAGGGTGATCCGCCGATCTTCACGCATGCTTTGCTCAACCTTCAACACTGTCTCCCCAGAAATTGACGGTCTCCCGCTCCTTTGTTCGTCGTGAATTTCGGTCCGACCAGCTGAAACTCTCTACACCACTTACGAACATTTTTGACATCCATGCACGACTCACCATACACTTCCGTCAGTTGGCGATGGATTTCAATCGGCGCAGTGCCCTTTGCGTTCAAAAACCTAATAACTGCGCGCAATTCGCACTTGGTGGTAACATCCAAAGGGATGTCCCGTCTCAACGTCTGCCAAGCCAAGACTGAGCGCCTCAGCGCGGCGTGCGCATGTTTACACACAGCGCATGAAGCACTCTTCATAACAGTGTGACCAACTGCCACACAAAGGGAGTTCTGTACTTATTAAAAAATAGGAGACCTTACATTTGGGATTACCTTCGTATTATCATAGGCACTGTTCTTGACGCTTAAAAGAGCCTAATGATTCCCCTATCTTACACTTCACTCGACTGTCCAATACAGGGATATTTTTGTAAATGAAATTATTTTTGCTTCAAAAGCTAATGTGTTGAAGATTCGTGCCGTTCATGCTGCGATTTAGCAATAATTATCCAGTTGGTTTCTCCTGTGTTGGGAAACAGTTTTATTGCTTTTGATGGTTTTGTTATCACATCTGTGTGGTTTCCTCTTAAGCCGCATATGCGGTAGGTTATTTGTATTTTAAATAATGTAGGTAATACATCCCATATAGGTTTCCTACGTTCCAAATTCACTGATTTGGTTGAAAGTGTAGCGAAAAAACAACTCCGCTTTGTTGGGGATATATAGGACTGTCTCGGCAAAAAGTCAGGTCTTTCTTGTTATTGAAGGTAAACGAGCCGGCTGTGGTGGCCGAGCGGTTCTAGGTGCCTCAGTCCGGAACCGCGCGACTGCTACGGTCGCAGGTTCGAATCCTGCCTCTGGCATTGATGTGTGTGATGTCCTTAGGTTAGTTAGGTTTAAGTAGTTCTAAGTTCTAGGGGACTGATGACCTCAGATGCTAAGCCCCATAGTGCTCAGAGTCATTTGAATCGTTTGAACCATTTAAGGTAAACGACGTTATTCAGTAAATATCTGTAAGTTACAAGAGAATCGTATATAAACTGTCCTGTAATGTGCCGTTTCATACCTCCCAGGTGCTTAGGAAACTAAAGGACGATGAATGTGGTGTCATTGTATAATTATTATCGATTTTTGTGGCACTACATGCACTCGCTATTGTAAAAACTACACTCCTGGAAATTGAAATAAGAACACCGTGAATTCATTGTCCCAGGAAGGGGAAACTTTATTGACACATTCCTGGGGTCAGATACATCACATGATCACACTGACAGAACCACAGGCACATAAACACAGGCAACAGAGCATGCACAATGTCGGCACTAGTACAGTGTATATCCACCTTTCGCAGCAATGCAGGCTGCTATTCTCCCATGGAGACGATCGTAGAGATGCTGGATGTAGTCCTGTGGAACGGCTTGCTATGCCATTTCCACCTGGCGCCTCAGTTGGACCAGCGTTCGTGCTGGACGTGCAGACCGCGTGAGACGACGCTTCATCCAGTCCCAAACATGCTCAATGGGGGACAGATCTGGAGATCTTGCTGGCCAGGGTAGTTGACTTACACCTTCTAGAGCACGTTGGGTGGCACGGGATACATGCGGACGTGCATTGTCCTGTTGGAACAGCAAGTTCCCTTGCCGGTCTAGGAATGGTAGAACGATGGGTTCGATGACGGTTTGGATGTACCGTGCACTATTCAGTGTCCCCTCGACGATCACCAGTGGTGTACGGCCAGTGTAGGAGATCGCTCCCCACACCATGATGCCGGGTGTTGGCCCTGTGTGCCTCGGTCGTATGCAGTCCTGATTGTGGCGCTGACCTGCACGGCGCCAAACACGCATACGACCATCATTGGCACCAAGGCAGAAGCGACTCTCATCGCTGAAGACGACACGTCTCCATTCGTCCCTCCATTCACGCCTGTCGCGACACCACTGGAGGCGGGCTGCACGATGTTGGGGCGTGAGCGGAAGACGGCCTAACGGTGTGCGGGACCGTAGCCCAGCTTCATGGAGACGGTTGCGAATGGTCCTCGCCGATACCCCAGGAGCAACAGTGTCCCTAATTTGCTGGGAAGTGGCGGTGCGGTCCCCTACGGCACTGCGTAGGATCCTACGGTCTTGGCGTGCATCCGTGCGTCGCTGCGGTCCGGTCCCAGGTCGACGGGCACGTGCACCTTCCGCCGACCACTGGCGACAACATCGATGTACTGTGGAGACCTCACGCCCCACGTGTTGAGCAATTCGGCGGTACGTCCACCCGGCCTCCCGCATGCCCACTATACGCCCTCGCTCAAAGTCCGTCAACTGCACATACGGTTCACGTCCACGCTGTCGCGGCATGCTACCAGTGTTAAAGACTGCGATGGAGCTCCGTATGCTACGGCAAACTGGCTTACACTGACGGCGGCGGTGCACAAATGCTGCGCAGCTAGCGCCATTCGACGGCCAACACCGCGGTTCCTGGTGTGTCCGCTGTGCCGTGCGTGTGATCATTGCTTGTACAGCCCTCTCGCAGTGTCCGGAGCAAGTATGGTAGGTCTGACACACCGGTGTCAATGTGTTCTTTTTTCCATTTCCAGGAGTGTATGTTACATATCAATATAGACATTAGTATTCGCGCTCATCCAACATCGTATTCAGGTGTGTCGTTTGCTGGCCGACTGGAGCGCTGCTATCGTCGTGGGTACCAAAAAACGAGACGCAGTGTCGCGACTGACAAGTTAGACTGTGGTAATAATGTAATTATGATTTATGCAGGTTTACCAGAATTATCTTGGTTTCTGTAACAGTGAACTGTTGTGGACTGGCAAGACTGCCAATCCACAATGACGGGTAGCCGAAAGGCACGCGTTTAAGCTCACGCAGGATGGCGTGAGGTCTGGAACAGGTCAGGGATATGAGACTAGCAAAAATAGTACGTATCTGTTGGAATACTTAACTTTAATCCATAATTGTGAACATCGGTCTGACGGTACATGCATCACAAGATAAATAGCAAATGATAATGGCGCCTTGGTAGGTCGTAGCAAATGACGTAGCTGAAGGCTATGCTAACTATCGTCTCGGCAAATGAGAGCGTAATTTGTCAGTGAACCATCGCTAGCAAAGTCGGTTGTACAACTGGGGCAAGTGCTAGGAGGTCTCTCTAGACCTGCCGTGTGGCGGCGCTCGGTCTGCAATCACTGATAGTGGCGACACGCGGGTCCGACGTATACTGGCGGACCGCGGCCGATTTAAAGGCTACCACCTAGCAAGTGTGGTGTCTGGCTGTGTCACCGCATGAACAACCTGTAACTACGCAAGCTCCAAAACGTAGTAACGTAAAGGATGCTGTTATTCCTGGGCACCTGTGAACAGATGCAAAACTACTGTCACATGGTTGCCGTCGTTGCGGCAGCAACTGAGCACATCGTCATAGTGCCACTTTTCCACTGGATTCAGTGAGCCCGTAGGCGAGATGCCTATCGGACGATTCTTCATCAGTGAACCTGTCCACATACAGTAGATGTGTATCACTGTTGACGTACAACTAACACTGACGAATAAAAAACCAACTCAAGACAGGGGACAGGGACCGAGCGTGGTGGCGCAGTGGTTAGACACTGGACTCGCATTCGGGAGGACGACGGTTCAATCCCGCGTCCGGCCATCCTGATTTAGGTTTTCCGTGATTTCCCTAAATCACTCCAGGCAAATGCCGGGATGGTTCCTCTGAAAGGGCACGGCCGACTTCCTTCCCCATCCTTCCCTAATTCGATGAGACCGATGACCACGCTGTCTGGTCTCCTTCCGTAAACAACCAACCAACCAACCAACCAACAGGGGACAGGGCCGAGCAGTAGTGAGTGCAAGCTTGAGGACCAAGAATAAAGCAGGTCTCACTGTTGTCAACAGCGAATACCGTGAGTGAATGCAACAAGTTCGTTTCCAATCAAGACACACAGGGCGTACCGTCGGCATTTGCACTGTTGTGCAGATATTTTCAATGCGATACCGACACAAGGAGTGAGAAAGAAATCAGTCGGAATATAATTACTCTCTAACGACCCACACCGGAGGCGACGAGTTCGGTATACCAAAGTATTCGGAAAGTATCCCTGAACTACCTCCGAAGTTCTGCCAGTGGAGTTCTGGTTCATCCTACATATATCTGCCGAAACACAGGAGAAAAATGCGCCTGACGACTCTTTGGAGGGATTCCCTATACCTGTCTCCTTAGAGTTCACCCGCCCGGATTGCAGTGCGCGTTAAATTGGTACTTCTGGGAAGCGCGTTTGTCCCCGATTGAATCCGCCAAGCGGATTAACCCTAGGGTCGGTGAGTCGGCCAGCCTGGATGTGGTTTTTAGGCGGCTTTCCGCATCCTACGAGGTGAATACTGGGCTGTTACCAAAGTCTCGTCTCAGTTACACGATTCGAATATGAGCGGACGCCCAAAAGACAAAACAAAAGACGGAATAACGTTGCCGTGGGCGGAGCTCGTGTCGTACGCATTTTTGCTGCTACAGCACAACTCATTGCCAGTTCAGTGCCGCCTGTGTTGTCGAGCTAGCTTGTTTTGTTCATCTGCAGTGATTGTTTTTGCTAGCACTGTTTTGTTCTTGTTTCGTTCTACTCGGTACAAATGCTGCTGAAACTGTTTTAATGTTGAAAACGGCTTAGCAAGAAGACGCTATGGAAAAAACTCAAGTGTACGAGTGGTTTGCACGACTTAATGGCAACATGTCGATTGATGGCAAACCTCGTTCTGGACGTCCATCAAGTGCTCGAATCGATGAAAATATTGAAAAAATTCGAGAGCCTGTGCTCACAAACCGTCGACAGACAATTGATCAACTGTCAATGATTAGTGGCTTATCTCGGGGCTCGGTTCAGCGAATTTGTGGCAGACATGAGACTATTTCTTCTACCATGACAACGCACCTGCACAAACAGCTGTCTCTGTTAGACAGTTTTTGGTTAAAAATGATATAGTTCCGCTGCTCCACGCACCTTACTCGCCTGATCTGGCTCCGTGCGTTTTTTTCTTATATCCAAGCATGAAAAGGGGCTTGAAAGGACACCGATTTGACAACATTGAGGAAGTTAGAAAAAAAAAACGAAGGAGGAGCTTTCAGCTATTTCTAAAAATGACTACAAAAATGTTTCGAACAGTGGAAGCACTGGTCGAACAAATGTATTAGCTGTAATGGAGAGTATTTTGAAGGGGATAAGGTTGATTTCTAAACAATTTGAAAATATGTAGCTTTAAAAAAATAATTCCGGATTGTTTGGGTAACCCCTCGTACATCTAGAAAATTTTCGCTCACTTTCACATGAATAACAGTACACGTAGACACTTGGGATACACATATTCCATAACTTAGTGGCGACGGGAAGGGCATCTGGTGACCCCTTAAATTAACCACACCAAATATCTTACCAATGGGGTGGCCGAGCGGTTCTAGGCGCTACAGTATGGCACCGCGCGACCGCTACGGTCGCAGGTTCGAATCCTGCCGCGGGCATGGATGTATGTGATGTCCTTTGGTTAGTTAGGTTTAAGTAGTTGTAAGTTCTAGGGTACTGATGACCTCAGAAGTTAAAGTCCTATAGCGCTCAGAGCCATTTGAACCATTTTGTTACAAATCTGTTACAAGAACGAATCTCCACCGATGCGTGGCAAAGACACCCGAAAAAGAAGAAGTGTCCCTCCTAATAGTCGTCAGGGGAATTTCCTCTCGTGTTTCGGCAGATATTTGCAGCTTCGTTTTTCCGATGTGTAGCTGAAGTCAGACCAAACAGATAGTGCTCATCATGTCTTTCCTGCGACGCCCGTGGTCGAAGGAAATCGTCAGTTTGTTTGCCATTACAAACAAAAGTATTTTTTAAAATGGATTTTGATGTTCATCCCATACAGCGATCCCACATTAATCTAGTGCAATATTTTTTTTTGTCGATATGTGTTAACAGGAACAGTGAAACTCAAAGAATAACCATTACTCCAGTAGCCACAGCACCGCCATGACCGGCACTGATTGCTGCCACTGTGCAAAAGTTCTGCTTAGTCGCTGCTCGAGTAACAGTTATTCTTCGTGTTTTACTATTCCTGTTAATACATATAGGTAAACGGAATATTCCACTAGACTAACCTGGGACCGGTCTATGGAATGAATATCAAAATACCCACTATAAAAACACTTTTGTTTGTAACGGGAAACAAACTGACGATTTCCTTCGACCATGGGCGTCGCATGAAAGACATGATGAGCACTATTTGTTTGGTGTGACTTCAGCTACACATCGGAAAAACGAAGCTGTAAATATCTGCCGAAACACGAGAGAAAATTCCCCTGACGACTCTTAGGTGGAACATCTTCTATGTGTATCTTTTTTATCATTACTTTTTTTTAACTGCGAATAGGCCATGTAAGGACCACGTCCCAATTTCCATTTTTCCGTTCTTTGTTCTTTTCGTTCAGTATGCTTTCATCTGTTCACTATGTTTCTTCTTCCTGTCTTCAGACCATTCTGAACCAGTCATTTTAGCTACCCTGCCTTGGAATCAAAAAAATGGTTCAAATGGCTCTGAGCACTATGGGACTCAACTGCTGAGGTCATTAGTCCCCTAGAACTTAGAACTAGTTAAACCTAACTAACCTAAGGACATCACAAACATCCATGCCCGAGGCAGGATTCGAACCTGCGACCGTAGCGGTCTTGCGGTTCCAGACTGCAGCGCCTTTAACCGCACGGCCACTTCGGCCGGCAATGCCTTGGAATCCTTCCATTTTCAGTACTTTTTTCCGAAAGGCTTTTCTATTGTTTACATCTTCTGTTTTTATATTGTTTCTTTCTAATTCCTTTTTTACTTCGTTGACCCAACTTGTGGAAGCCTTACGCCACAAATATTTGAGAGTCTTCTTAGTTAATCTACTGTCTTGCATTCGAAATAAATGTCCGAAAAACATGAATCTTCTTTTCCTCATTACGTTTGAAATATTTTCTATCTTATGGTATATTTCAGCATTACTTCGTAATTTCCAACCTTCTGCTGTGTTTTCTGCTCCTAATATTTTCCTTATAATTCGCATTTCTAGTACTTCTAATTCATCTAAATTATAGTTTAATGCCAGGCATTCGCTTGCGTATAGGCATTCTGGTTTTACTGCAGTATTGTAATGCCTTATTTTTGCATTTTTGGATACGCACTTTTTATTGTAAAAGTCTTTGATAATACCATATGCTCTCCCCATTTTATGCAATCTTTCCTCCATCGCAGATTTGTCCAAGCATTTTCTTGTATTATCTCCCCTACGTATTAGAATTTTTTTATCCTCTCTGTTTGTTCAATACTCGTTTTCAGGAATTTTGGAGCATCGTTAACGTTTGTTACGAATTTTGTTTCTTCTGCAGAAATTCTTAAGCCAGTTCTGCTGGCTATTTCTTCCAGGAGATTTATTTGTGTTATAACAGATGCCACATTTTCGGAAAGTATAGCAAAATCATCCGCAAGTGCAAGGCCATTTTTTTTTATATTTTTGCGTCCTCTTCCTAACTTTATCATTATTACTCTTATTATTATTATTGCCGTTATTGTCATTATTATTATTGTCAGGGTAAGGCAAAACTCGGTAATCAATTAAAAACTCCAAAAAATGTTACAAACACGACCTGTTACATAAATAGAGAGAAGTGGTCCGAAGGAAGCAATACGATAAATAAATAAATAAATAAAAAGTATATCAACTACCAGTGATAATGTACCAAATGGCAATCGGTACGTCTAGGAAGTTGCAAAGAGTGTTCAGCTGGCTATATTTCAATGAAATCTTGTTCAGGACGTGGAGAAATTCCTTTCTGAACAACACGTTTATTTTCTGGATTCGGCACTGTACTAAAATACCGTCAATTATAAATCTAAGGATGACGTAAAAGTGTTTTGTAGAAGTCGGTACCAATGAACGACAGACCCAGTTCTATAGACAGTTCAAAGTTCTAGGGCTCGTCGACATCCAATTACTAGGGACGGAGCACGGGAATGTATGGGACGGGGAATCGCTGGGAGCTTTGAAACCATTCCGAGACCCGGCTCAAGTAGTCCGCGAAAATTGCAGAAAACCCCAGAAAAGCTGCCTCTTTGGCTCCTGCCCTTCTTGAAAGCCAGTATAGAGACCTGATTGCGGCGGTCCGTGTCATGGATTTGGTTTGAAGTCACGTAGGCATAACACAGAAAGTCATCAAACGGCATTCTCATATGAGAAAAGTTTATTTCTACTGTCTGTGTTGCATGACATAAATAAGTGACGACTAGTTTCAATGATGCATAACGATCATCTTCAGATCTAAAAAATAAAAAGAAGTACCCGTAAGTACAAAGGACTAACGAAAGGAGGAAACAATACGAAACTGTAGACTCTGAAAGTTGCTGAGTTTTCGCAGTTAATGATTGCTCAAAATCTTTTAGAAAAAAGTTATCGGCCTGGAGACAATAAAGAAATGCTAACATACTAGCATCAACCACTGGATAACCATTCTCATCGGACAAATTCTTGTAGATAAAAGTTATCGGCCTGAAGTTGCATAATAAAGCAATTCCAACACACTAGCTTCAAATCCCTGTTACCCGTTTCTACTGATGCGCGACGTGTTATTACAATCAATTCTTACTATAGAGGAAAATTAGTAAAATTTGTTGGGTAAAGAGGTAGAAGGTGAGGTGGAAGGAAGAGGTATGGAAGGGAGGGAGTTTACGTAGGGCGAGGAACTGGAAGAAGAGAGAAGTCGGGAGAGTGTAGTATTAAAGGGCAAAAAAAAAAAAAAGTTATTTCATGGAAGGGGGCGGGGTGTCAGGTGTCAGGGAGAGAGCAGCACTCTATCTCTCCTAGGAAAATTGATCTTCAGAAACCAAAGTTGAATCCTGCCCCGTCACACAAGTAGACGTTATCAGTCTGAAGAAAGACGGAACGTGTAAACTGGACTAGTAGCAAGTGCACCCAGAATCATTTATCGTGAAATCTCGAAATTACTTCCGCATTCACCGCGAAACTAAAATGAGTCCGCCCCCCCCCCCTCTCCTACTCACCTAATGTAAATCTATACTCTGCAAACGATGGTAAAGTGCATGGCAGAGGGTACGTCCGATTGTAGCAGTTATTGGGGTTTCTTCCCTTTTCATTCACGTTTGGAGCGCGGGAAGAATAATTGTTTAAATGCCTCTGTGCCTGCTGTAATTATTCTAATCCTATCCTCATGATTGCCGGCCGTTGTGGCCGAGCGGTTCTAGGCGCTTCAGTCCCGAACCGCGCTGCTGCTACGGTCGCAGGTTCGAATCCTGCCTCGAGCATGGATGTGTGTGATGTCCTTCGGTTAGTTAGGTTTAAGTAGTTCTAAGTCTAGGGGACTGATGACCTCAGATGTTAAGTCCTATAGTGCTTAGAGCCATTTTTTTATCCTGATGATTGCTGCGGGAGCGATATGTAAGGAGTTGTGAAATATTCCCAGAGTCATCATTTAAAGCCGTTTCTTGAAACTGTATAAGTAGGCTTCCTCAGGATAGTTTACGTCTATTTTCAAGAGTCTGCCAGTTCAGTTCAATTAGCATCTCTGTGACACTCTCCCACGGGTCGGACAAACATGTGACGGACAATTCCTGCTGCCCTTCTCTGTATACGTTACTATCACCTGTTGGTCCGATTCGGTGCCAGGGCACACACTTGAGCAATTCTCTAGGATGGGCCACACGAGCTATTTGCAGGATAACAGGTTCCATCTGTGACTCAGTGTTACTATTCTCATAGGATACTATGTTTCTTCGTTTTGTGAAGTGAGCAGTTTTACATTTCTGTACATTTCAAGCAAGTTGCCAATCTTTGCACCACTTTGAAGATCTGACTCAATATTTATGTAGCTTCCTTCAGACAGCACTTCATTATAGATACCTGCATCTGCAAAAAGTCTGATTTTACTATTAATATTGTCTGCAAGGTCAGTAATATACAACACGATCACGAAGAGTCCCAACACACTTCTCTGGGACACATCCAAAGTTAGTTCTACGTCCCAAAGGAATACTACAAAGCTATTTCATTGAAGTGTGTGAAATGGTGCAATCTTGCATTACTGAGCGGTTTGCTTCAACTGGACTCACACAGGTCATTGCAGTTGAACAAGAGTGCTTGCTTTTAGTAAATACAGGTGAAACAAATTTGGAAAAATCAACTGTTTTTCAAAAATGACCTAAACATTGAGAGACTGCGCTTACACTTGAATATGTTAGCCGATATCGCTAATAAAAAACAACTGGTCTTAAAAAACATGCGTGATGTAAGAAAGTACATTACACAAGAGCCTGAAGTTGGAGGAATGTTATGTGAAGTAGTGACGTGCATTGAGCTTTTCCAAGTAGTTCAAATCCCGACAGCAACAGCAGAACGGTCATTCAATGCCCTTAGACGTCTGACGTTATATCTCCGATCAACAATGGGACAGAAGCGATTGAACAACTTGGCTGTTCTTCATGATCACCGAGATGTTTTGGATGAATTGGATATCCGGCCAGTCATCAACGACTTCATATTCAGTAATCCAGTCACACGGTCAACATCTGCACTTTTCTAATGACACTCTAGCTCTAATAAAGGCATTTAGAGCAATATTAAAAAATTTATAAAATAGAGAATTAAATACATACATACATTTTCAGTTTCGAAATATTAGTACACTACTGGCCATTAAAATTGCTACACCAAGAAGAAATGCAGATGATAAAAGGGTATTCATTGGACAAATATATTATACTAGAACTGACATGTGATTACATTGTCACGCAATTTGGGTGCATATATCCTGAGAAATCAGTACCCAGAACAACCACCTATGGCCGCAATAACGGCCTTGATACGCCTGGGCATTGAGTCAAACAGAGCTTGGATGGCGTGTAAAGGAACAGCTGCCCATGCAGCTTCAGCACGATACCACAGTTCATCACGAGTAGTGACTGGTGTATTGTGACGAGCCAGTTGCTCGGCCACCATTGACCAGACGTTTTCAATTGGTGAGAGATCTGGAGAATGTGCTGGCCAGGGCAGCAGTCGAACATTTTCCGTATCCAGAAAGGCCCGTACAGGACCTGCAACATGCGGTCATGCATTATCCTGCTGAAATGTAGGGTTTCGCAGGGATCGAATGAAGGGTAGAGCCACGGGTCGTAACACATCTGAAATGTAGCGTCCACTGTTCAAAGTGCCGTCAATGCGAACAAGAGGTGGGGGATGGCTCTGAGCACTATGGGACTCAACTGCTGAGGTCATTAGTCCCCTAGAACTTAGAACTAGTTAAACCTAACTAACCTAAGGACATCACAAACATCCATGCCCGAGGCAGGATTCGAACCTGCGACCGTAGAGGTCTTGCGGTTCCAGACTGCAGCGCCTTTAACCGCACGGCCACTTCGGCCGGCATCGCGAACAAGAGGTGACCGAGTCGTGTGACCAATGGCACCCCATACCATCACGCCGGGTGATACGCCAGTACGGAGATATGGCACCCCATACCATCACGCCGGGTGATACGCCAGTATGGAGATGACGAATACACGCTTCCAATGTGCGCTCGCCGCGATGTCGCCAAACACGGATGCCAGGGACCGATGACCATGGCAGTCTGGTCCCTTTAATCCCCCAAACCAACCAACCAACCACGGATGCCACCACCATGATGCTGTAAACAGAACGGCGTTCCATACTACCTTCCTGACCCCACCGATTCCATATTCTGCTAACAGTCATTGGATCTCGACCAACGCGAGCAGCAGTGTGGGTATGCATTTTTCCACCTTACACGATGCATCACAACAACGTTTCACTAGGCAACACTGCTCAACTTCTGTTTGTGTATGAGAAATCGGTTGGAAACTTTCCTCATGTCAGCACGTTGTAGGTGTCGCCACCGGCGCCAACCTTGTGTGAATGCTCTGAAAAGCTACTCATTTGCGTATCACAGCATCTTCTTCCTGTCGGTTAAATTTCGCGTCTGTAGCACGTCATCTTCGTGGTGTAGCAATTTTAATGACCAGTAGTGTACTAGTTTAGTACGGTATTTATTAGTTATTTTCAAATACTTAAACATTTTTATGGTGTAAGACCCAATTAAATCGCACTATGTACACATGTTTTGACCGAAAGTATTAAGCACACTGCATTAACTTTATTAACTGTATAAAAGCATTAACTTTGAGATATTGTTTTTATCTAATGAACCCTGAGCCTTATTAATCAAAGTGCTATTACTGTGTGTCAGCAATATTTTATGTTTTATTCTTTTAATGGTAGTTTAGTATTTTTTAAATATAATTTCAGTCTTTTCAGAGCTGTATATTCACTGCTCTGTGATAGTCTATAAGCATGATTATTACTGTAAATTATATTAGCTTTTTACAAAAATACCGTGCGTGTTTATGTTTTGTTTCTTTTTTCAAAGCCAAAAAATGTGTCAGGCTTGTCGAGTTTCCCGGAGTGTCGAGATATCGAGAGTCTACTTTCGGGGTTCTAATGCTGATCATATGACACTAAAATGCTTAAAAAACTTTAAAACTCACTATTTTTCATCTAAAATTTAGAAAATTTCCCAGGGCAAGACCCCCAGTATGGGCCCCTCAATATTTTTTGTAAATCGGAGTCCCTGCTTTCAAATGGGAACTACAAACGTTTCATGAGAAGGAAAACACCTCTACTGTGTCATACACGGCATTAATGACAGTATGTGTGTCATATGATAGGAATCTCTTACCGTTGCACCTAAGTTGCAGCTTGGTAAGTGAGTGAGATATGCCTCTTTGCCCGATTTAGGTGTTCGTATGAGTGTGAATGTAATCACTTCCAAGGAAATGACGAAAACATAATAGTTTGTCACATAAGCTGCAAAGAATGAACGCAACAGTTTCACAATCACACAGTTTCTCTGTGCTCTGTGGAAACAGGATTTTAACGTTTTTTAAGTTGCGTTCCATTTTGGAAGTTTTGAGTCTTGAATTCCTTTGTTGTGACGTACTTCAGACCAGTTTACTTGCTGTTTTCATCTCGTTTACTTACGACGGCAACATACTCATAACACATGACACATATTCTATAACCAATGTAGCCGCGCTGGATTAGCCGAGCCGTCTGGGGCGCTGCAGTCATGGTCTGTGTGGCTGGTCCCGGCGGAGGTTCGAGTCCTCTCTCGGGCATGGGTGTTTCTGTTTGTCCTTAGGATAATTTAGGTTAAGTAGTGTGTAAGCTTGGGGGGTGATGAGCTTAGAAGTTAAGTCCCATAAGATTTCACGCACATT
Source organism: Schistocerca americana (assembly GCF_021461395.2). Classification (NCBI taxonomy): domain Eukaryota; kingdom Metazoa; phylum Arthropoda; class Insecta; order Orthoptera; family Acrididae; genus Schistocerca; species Schistocerca americana. Next base: position 263,724,320 of record NC_060120.1, read on the forward strand.
TGAACATTTTTTTATAATCAATGTAGAGTGTGGCACCTGCCAAGAGTACAGAAAGAGAACAGACATTTCAATGACCGGACAGACAGTTCACAATGTTGTGGGAAAAAAATGAAATTATGTGCTACGAGGGAGTTGTGAACACGGCTCGCCCGCGTAACAGTCTATCGCCGTGACTACTTTTTTTTAATTTCATTTTGTTCGTAATTGTTTGTTGCATTTTATGGCAAATAACAGTACCATAAGCCGTTCACTTTCGCTCAATAGCCGGCCGCGGTGGTCTAGCGGTTCAGGCGCTCAGTCCGGAACCGCACAACTGCTACGGTCGCAGGTTCGAATCCTGCCTCGGGCATGGATGTGTGTGATGTCCTTAGGTTAGTTAGGTTTAAGTAGTTCTAAGTTCTAGGGGACTGATGACCACAGATGTTAAGTCCCATAGTGCTCAGAGCCATTTGAACCATTTTTTTCGCTCAATATTGCACTTGTTAAGCTTGTACCGTTCACTTTTCCTATTTTGCTTTATTTCACAGTTCCGTACAATTTCTTCCTGGTTTTATGCTTGATCTATATTCAGTTTTCGACAGGCTATTTACTGGGCCACTTTACCACTAAATCTGAGAGGGGTGCGATGTGGAGTTTCGCTTGTGAGGATCATAAGGGCCTAAAGCACATCACCGTCGATTGTGAGATTGTAGCATTTATTCATGCTTCTGAAATCTGTTGGTCTTACGGTGTGGCAGGTTTACCTCTGCTGTAGGCCCACATTGCATATGTGAAAATTCACGAAAAGCCAACAGAAAAGTAAAGCTGTGAGGACGGCTTGACAGTCGTGCTTCGGTAGCTCAGTCTGTAGAGAACTTGCCCACGAAAGGCAAAGGTTCCGAGTTCGAGTCCCGGTCCGGCACACAGCTTTAATCTGCCAAGAAGTTTCATATCAGCGCACACTCCGATGCAGAGTGAAAATCTTATTCTGGGAACAGAAAAATAAATTTCCTGGAAACACTGGCCGCCAAGGAAGTAGGACCTCCGAGAACAGATCCTTTGGTTGGGGAGTGACGAAATCAAATAAACTTGACTACAAGCGAACATTTAACAAGGAAATTGTACAGTTAGCACAAGCTGCTGTGCAGCATAAGAATGTCTGATTTTCAGCTTGTCTTAGGGATCTTGTACATTCGTCCGAAAAAATGGAAAAGAAAGATAACTCCCACTTACACAAAAATGCGAAATGGAGAGTTGCGAAAGCTTACACATTATTTGTTAATTGCCCTAAATTGTACTTAATTACGTACAAAACAACATTCCACAAAAGAGTTCCTTCTTTTGTCAGATAACTTAAGCATCTTATTATTGTTATTATTATTATTAATGTTGTTATTATTATCGCCGGTGGCTGTAGTTGTATAAAAATATGGCATTTCAGACATTGATCGCTGTTTTTTATTTTCAATGACCGGTTTCAGGCTAGCTGCCCATCTTCAGATCTGTTAGACAAAGTTAAAAATATAATTAACTAGAGAGATACATTTACTGATAAAAATATCGTAGTTTACAAAAAGAAGAAATTTTGGAATGTATTAAATGCCAACATACCATATATTGCAGTTACAGAGTAACTTCTCAGTACAGAACTATCGGTTCACTGTCATAACTAAAGTAAATTTTAATCTGTTAAAAGCTTATATCGCAGTTTTGGCGAAACCTGACTGGAAACAGTAAAAAGTGCCCTCTACCTATAAGAATTGTGCATATGCTATTTTTTCACCGTACATATTAATGGCGAATATACTTTTTAATACAACAATTTTTATGAGTGGGCCATGAACCGAAATAATTTACACAAATGTAAACATTCTTTAGAAAGAAACTTAAAAATATAATTAAAATGTAGATATTCTTTCGAAAATGTGCGTTTCCTCTTCTTTGTTTTGATTGGTGGTGGAGAGGATTTCCCTACGTCAGAACGTATACAACGCCACTACGAGTCTTCCGCCGCGCCCAATTCACCTCGCCGCCAGTACGCTGAGGGCCGTTCCGCTGCAGCTTGTTCTTACTGGAGCGTGCTGTTGCATTCAAGAGTAAGCCTAAAACAGGTCTTTAAAAATCTCATAATAACTCCTGTGCATAAAATCACTTTGCTCATTAAGTAGTAGATCTTGGTTTTTTCTTTGATTAGCGTATATTTCAATCTCTTCGAGTACGTTGAGATAGAGAGTTTTTGGAGCTCCTTCTCACTAGCTATAATTTTAAATACATGAATTACGTTACTAAGTTTTGACGTGCCTCATGTACCTCAGACGATCAACACTTGACGGTACGGAACGTCAAAACATTCCACAATGCGTCGGAAATAGCGGCGTTCACACAGTCCGCCAAGAAAACAGAACGAAACGAGGAAGTCTCTCGGGAAGAAAGTTTTGATGTCATCGTTGTTGAGGGAAATGTTTTGTCATCTGCTACTATAGGGAGGCAACCTATTTCCGCCGCGGTCACTCCTGTTAACGACAGTAGATTTTATGCTTTCGCGTTTTGCTGCTCTATATTTCACTTTGTTGAACCTTGTCCCGGCCCTTTTGTGACATTAATAGGCTTTGATTATTTTGACCGTTTTTTAATCTGTGCCTTATTATCTCTGTACATTTCAGTAATAGTCTATAACAGATTGTCATCCAGATCTATACGTTTGACAGCTTCGCACAGTTTTGCTGTAGGAAATATGACATAACTAAATCTACAAAGGTAATGTGTAGCTGCTTCCTCGTTGTTATAAGTTTCTCCGTTAGCCCCGTTTTTACCTAGAAGTGGATCTCCGAGGATGGAAGAACAGCTGTGGAGGTTCAAATGGCTCTGAGTACTATGGGACTTAACATCGGAGGTCATCAATCCCCTAGAACTTAGAACTGCTTAAACCTAACTAACCTAAGGACATCACACACATCCATGCCCGAGGCAGGATTCGAACCTGCGACCGTAGCGGTCGTGCGGTTCCAGACTGAAGCGCCTAGAACCGCTCGGTCACAACGGTCGGCAGATGTGGAGGAATGGGAATCATTGTTAATAATGTGCAGGTGTCTTCGTTAGTTTTGCTGATGATCAAGCCATTCTATCACAAGATGAATACGATCTTGAGTTCATGTTACAACGTTTATATTAGGATACGACACATGGGGACCACAGACGAGCCTAACAAAAACTATAAACCTGTAGTGAATACTGACACTAGATTTGAAGTTCACATCACTAACGAATCAGTTATGAGACAGGTAGAAAAATTTAAGTGTCTAGAGGAATATTGTAAGTTACAGATATAGTTATTCTTTGAGTATCGGTATGTGTACCGTACACGTAGAGTCCTAGCACAACAGTACTGACGCCAGGGGAACGAACACCCAGTGATCGAGAAGCTCGGTTTGGCGCCAGCCGTTACTGGCAGCCCGGAAGACAAGGAGTACGAGTAGTGCGAATAAATGGCTGGAGGTTAGACCTGGTTGGACGATGCATGGCCGCGTGCCGTGAGAAGTTCGATAAATCCGTTAACTGTTGCCGTGTTCGTGGACGGGATTGATAATTCATCAATAGTAGAAGCGAATCATTAGCGAAGTTCGGCAAAAGCAATGGTTCAAATGGTTCAAATGGCTCTGAGCACTATGGGACTTAACTTCTAAGGTCATCAGTCCCCTAGAACTTAGAACTACTTAAACCTAACTAACCTAAGGACATCACACACATCCATGCCCGAGGCAGGATTCGAACCTGCGACCGTAGCGGTCGCACGGTTCCAAACTGTAGCGCCTAGAACCGCTCGGCCACCCGGCCGGCCAAAAGCAATGGTTACCTCGGAAAAATAAAAAGCCGAACTAAGAGTGAACGTCAGTACATGTGCGTAGAAACGTTAGAAACGTGTACCGTGCCACGTACTAGAGATAATAAACCTTTCAGTTCTATGAAGTCAGTGTCTCCTTTCGAATCCTTTTCAGAACTATTAGGACTGAGTGCGAAGATTTTTAATGGCGAGTGTATTGCTTCTGATAGGGCATTACCGGTAGGCGCACGATCCCATTTTTAATCTTCAAGTGCATATTCCTTGGGAGTAAGATTGTCTAAGCCGTGAAACATAAACATTGGTCAGATCGCCGTGGTTATATCAACACACGTGGTTTTAGAGAGAAACTTGGCCGTGATAGATACGAATGAGCGATTAGGCATCTTACAACATATTGACAAAAGTGGATTAGGTGATACAGAGGTAAGGTGCACGATACAACAAAGCTGAAACGTAATACGGTTTATGCATTCTTTTTGATGGGACAAGAACATTTCAAACAACAATAAGAAAAGAGTGACTAGGCTATGTTACGGATCAGAACTATGGATTTTAAATGCTGACCTCAAAAGAAGACTAATAGCTGTAGAAATTGATTACTTACGATGAAGCGGGAGAAATCAAGAATCGAGAAACAAACTAATGACGAAGTAAGAGCTAGAATGAGGACAAATGAGACAGACAGAATTGAAAAAAAAATCATTAATGTGGAATAGGTATATGTTGACAATGCCAGAAGAAAGAAGAAATGTTTGTAATGGAAACCACTTGGCAGACGTAAACGCCAGAATGTCAAAAATCGAAAAAAAAACAACTAACAACGAAGTAAAAGCTGGAATGAGGGAAAGTGAGACAGTGACAGATAGAATTGAAAGAAAATCATTGATATGGAACGAGCGTATGTTGACAATGCCGGAAGAAAGAAGAAAGTTTTTTGATGGAAACCACCTGGCAGATGTAAATGCGGCAGACCACGACGTTCTTGGAAAGACCGCATTAAAAAAAAAAATGAATCATCGCAGTGTATTCAAGGAGGATGCCCTGAATAGAGAGGTTTGGCAGAAGATAACAGAAATACAGCACAATGTTGTTATTAAATGCTCTTTGTATTAATTAGTCATGTTATAATAGTAATTTGCTTTGTTTACGAGACACATTGCACAGGTTCTGTGACGACTTGGCTCGATGTGTTCCCTCGTAAATATTGTTCGATGTGGTTTGTACGTAATATCTTCGACGTCGGCTGCAACTCGATTCCGAGTATGCACAGCTGCTTCCTGCATAGACATCAGGAAAAAGTGCCACGAGCGGGATTTTGTATATACTGGATCTCAGCTTGCAAAGAAGTGACCATCACACTGTGATCTCTGGACTGTTACACTACTAAATAAATGTCGATATTTTGAATGTTGTTTCGCTTCTCAGTGCTTATCACAAAAAAATTCATCCAGCACCTCAGTTACTAACTTGGCTGAGGCCATTAATAAACTTTATCACTACTAGTTGCTGACATTTTGTTATCACATCACCTCATATCTCACATTCACCGTTCCGTACTAGACTAAGCGAGGTGACGTTCCGCCAAGTTAATAAACTTTATCACTACTAGTTGCTGACATTTTGTTATCACATCACCTCATATCTCACATTCACCGTTCCGTACTAGACTAAGCGAGGTGACGTTCCGCCAAGTTCGAACGCACCACCTTTTGACAGTGACGTTCCGTTCCGGTGATGTCTGAAGTTGGAGTCACGAACGATGGCGGTCGAGTTTAGGCTTGTTCTGCGCATCTACGTCACGCATCATACTCTTGACAGCCAATGAGCTTTCAGTAGCGTTCTGAGCGCTCTGCTGTGAATCCCGTAACTAATGCGAGCATTAAACATGATCGTAGGGAGTTGTTTAGTGAATTTATGTTGTTGCGCGTTGTCATCGCTGATGGTGTTGGTAAGTGATAAATTCGGCATAAGCAAGCTCAGGCTATGCGCTTCCTTCAAGCGGAGGCCACGCGCATGCGCGTACCGCAACTGTCGCTTTGCAATCGTCAACAATGCAATTCCCGCCCGTGCCTCGACATGCGCGAACTGCCATCATTCGTGGATCGGACTATAGTCTGAACGGACTAATAAGTGCATGTTATGAGGCGAATAAATGACTATAACAGCACGCGCGCGACAGCATGTGTTGCAGGGCACCAGATGTCAGCTACGTCGTGAATGCCAGCAAAGTAATTTCGCAACCAACCCCACCACGAGGCGAGACACGCAATCTCGTTTCTGCCTCGACTGCAGAACCAGTTTGCGCTGCGCCTGGCGATTGCGGTTTGCGCTCGTAAGCACGCAGAGGGAGTCCCCGTCTGTGGTTTCTGTGTTCCCAGAACCGCCAGGTCAGCTCCTGTGGCGCCATCATTCACGCTTCTTGGTAGTGCAGCCTGCACCCGTCCCCTGCTATTGTGGACTGCGGTGTGCGCTCGGGCACACGAAGGCTGACAGCAGATATTTTAGTGCTGTCTTAGAACTGGGGTCTACTGCCTGTTGAAAACTATCAAGTGACATCGTATTTTCCATTACTTGTCTGCATTTATAGTCTATACACCTAAAGTAGACTTCTGGGCTTAGCCTACATCTTCAGCTACGTGAATGCTCTGGAGTGCACACTTACGTTCCTTGTAGAGGGTTCATCAAACCACTTACGTTCCTTGTAGAGGGTTCATCAAACCACTTTCTCACTATTTGTCTACCGTTCCACTCTCGAACTGCGACTGGGAAAAACGAAGAATGAAATCTCTCTGTGCGAGTTCCGATTTCTCTTATTTTATTACGATGATCATTTCTTCTTATGTAGGTTGGGGTCAACAATATATTTTCGCTTTCGGAGGAGAAAGTCTCAATTTTCTCGAAAAGGTCTCGCCGCAACGAAAAACACCTTTGCCACAACAACTCGCGTATGATATCCGTGAGACTCTCTCGCCTATTTCACGACAGTACAAAACCAGCTACCTTCCTTGATCTTTTTCCATGCCCTCCATCAATCCTATCTGACAAGGATCCCACACAGCACACCAATAGCCTAGCAGAGGAGGGACAAGCTTAGTGAAGGCAGTCTGTTTAGCGCATTTGTCGCGTCTTCTGACAATAATGCACAGTCTTTGGTTCGCCTTCCCCACAACATTATCTACGTGATCGTTCAAATTTAAGTTTTAGTTGAATTGACAGCTTTTAGATTTGTGTGATTTATCGTCTAACCGATATTTAATGGATTCCTTTTACTACTCATGTGGATACCACATACTTTTCCTTATTCAGGGACAATTGCCACTCTTCGCACCTTCGCACCATACAGATCTCTTGTCTAAATCATTTTGTAATAGGATTCGATCTACTGATGACTTTACTAGACAGTAAATGATAGCATCATCTGCAAACAACCTGGGACTGGCTGCCCAGATTGTCACCTAAATCGTTTATACAGATCAGTAACATAGGGTGCCTATAACACTTTCTTGAGGAACGCCAGATATAATTTGTGTTTTACTTGATGATTTTCCGTGCTGTGACCTTACTGACAGGAAATTCACAAATCCAGTCGCACAACTGGAGCGATACTCCATAGGCTCGGAATCTGATTAGAAATCGCTTGTGAAGAACGGTGTCAAAAGCCTCCTGGAAATCTATAAATATGGAATCAATTTGAGAGCCCTTGTCGATAGCACTCATTACCTCATGTGAATAAAGAGCTACTTGTATTTGAAAAGAACGACATTTTCTGAATCCGTGATGACTGGAAATAGACGTTGTCTTCGAGGTAATTCATAATGTTCCAACACAGTATATGTTCCTAAATCCTACTGCAAATCGACGTCAGTGACATGCATCTGTAATTCAGCGCAATACTTCAATTTCCTTTCTTAAGTACTGATGTGGCTTGTGCAAATATCCAGTATTTTGCTACGAATCTTACGTCGAGCGACCGGTTGTGTATGACTGCTAAGTATGTAGCTACTGTATCAGCATGCATTGAAAGGACCCTAACTGATATACTATCCGGTCCGGAAGACTTGCCTTTATTAAGTGACTAGCGAACTCGGCAATGCTTCGCAATTACTAAATATGGGTGTGAACTGGATGTACGTCCTAAACTCTCCCTCCCCCGCCTCCCCCTCTCTGTCCATGTCTTCCTCTCCCCTCTCTTTGTCCATCTCCCACTTTCCCTCTGTTTGCCCAATTCCTCCCCTTCCCCTCCTCCCAACTGTCCTCTTACACCTCTCTCTGATGCTGAACCTTGTTTATGCTATTGCAAACTAAAGCTACATTGGGAATTGAAGTCGCCTAAAATGAGTTGGTAAATCGATTTGGATCGTTGGCATACGGCGTACAAAGAGAGACCTCTCCATCTGCTGGACCTAAGAGCGTAGTGGCTTCAATGACTGTTTCTCGCACAGTTTTCTTCTGCGAATGGGTAGGATTACGAAGTTTCGGACGATTCACATTCCGTAGTAGTATTCTCATCAAAAGCCGATAAGCCGTAAATGCACCTTCCCCAACTTAGTGATAATTTTACTCCTTCCCTACGCATTCACCCATCAATGCGAATCATTTTCAGCAACGATGGATAAGTTGATGGAGACATTGATTGTAAGAGTCTGTATTTTCGTTGTTCAGGAAACGCTCCGCCTCGAAAATCACCCTGTCGTCATTATGGGAATGCCTGCCCCACAGTAGTTTCTTCGTCCGAGGAAGAGAAAGGAGTCCCTGGGTGTAAAATTAGAATACCAATAAACCGCCGATTCTTTACAGAATCGGACTCCCGTGTATAGAACAATTTCAAGCGTATGATTACATCACAAGTCACTTAAAGCGTTAAGCATTTGATGGTAAACATGTAAGTGAGAGAAGTTCATAAAATACTTGAAATCATGCTTAAAGTTCATTAGTAGCCGCTAAGTGCTCTACGAAACACTGAATGGACATAGTCTGGTAATTTGCGTTTCCATTTTAAGCAAAAACAGATTTTTTTTTACGCGTCTCAGTATTTATGACATATCTCCAGAACTACGTGTCACACAGAAACATAATTTCGTGATTCAGTGGCGTATGTGGATACCGCCTGCAAACCGTGTTGCGAGTACAGGCGGTAGTAAAGAAGTAATAAATTAAAACGTCATGTCTGACGCTCAGATTTTATTGCATGAACAGCGAAAAGGGAGTAAGCGACATTTTTTTTCCTTTCATCTGTTTGTGGGCGATGTCAGCTAGACCGAGTTTCGTAGAGGTTTGAAATAATGTGAGAAGTTTGTTGGAAATTGCTGTGTGTTCTCATTCTAGAATACTGGATGAATCAAGTCCAGGCACTTGCGCGCCCTCAGTTAAACTGTCTCAAGGCGAAAAAAAAAAAAACTTTCTAACCTTAACCTGTCTTTACTTCTTAATTAGTAGATTACGACAGCATTTTAAATTTTTAAATTCGGTCAATAATTACGCGAAAGACTCAAAATAAAATTTCTATTGCCCCTGGAAGCGGTTAGATAGGCAACCTGCAACTGCCACTCTCTTCGGGTCTATATAGTCGCTTAAGAATATACGAGGGGGACTCAATTGAAAACATTAAATATCTTTTCGAATTTTTTTATTGAACGAAACTGGAACTCAGTGTGTCATTTTTCCTCATAGTCTCCCTGTCATTCAACACACTTCCTCCAGTACGTAGAAAGTACGCAGATTCCTCGGGGAAAAAAAAAACTTTTGGTCGTGTGCACAGTCACTCGTGCTCTGCCTGCTGCATCTCTTCACCAGAAAGAAATTTCTTTCCTCTCTTCGCCTCCTTGAGTGGTCCAGATACGTGGTAATCACTCGGTGCGAGGTCTGCTGAGTATGGCAGATGTGGCGGAGTACCAAAGTGTCGGTCATCCATGGATGCAAGTGTTGCACCGGCAGTATGAGCCCGAGCATCTTCATGTTGTAGAATGACACGTTTAGTCAGAGGTTCATGACACTTTGATCTTACTGCAGGCCAAAGCTGATTCTTTTCAAGTACAGGAATATGATGCACTAGTGATGAAGTCTGAGCCGGCCGTTGTGGTCTAGCGGTTCTAGGCGCTTCAGTCCGGAACCGCACTGCTGCTACGGTCGCAGGTTCTAATCCTGCCTCGGGCATGGATGTGTGTGATGTCCTTAGGTTAGGTAGGTTTAAGTAGTTCTAAGTCTAGGAGACTGATGACCTCAGATGTTAAGTCTCATAGTGCTCGTAGCCATTTGCACCATTTGAATTTTTGTGATGATGTTTCAAAAATGGTTCAAATGGCTCTGAGCACTATGGGACTTAACATCTGGGGTCATCAGTCCCCTAGAACTTAGATCTACTTAAACCTAACTAACCTAAGGACATCACACACATCCATACCCGAGGCAGGATTCGAACCTGCGACCGTAGCGGTCGCGCGTTTCCAGACTGAAGCGCCTAGAACCGCTCGGCCACTGCGGCCGGCTGTGATGATGTCTCCCTAGTTGTATAGCTTTCAGCACAACACCCTGTTGATCCCACAAGACAGTTAGCAAAACCTCCCCTCCAGATGGGTGTGTCCGGAACTTGCTGGTTTTGGTGATGAGGAATTACGCAATTCGTCGCTTGCTGTCTTTGTTTCGGGTTGTTGGTAGTGTAACCAGGTTTCTTCTCCTGTAACGATTCTTGGTTCAAATGGCTCTGAGCACTATGGGACTCAACTGCTGAGGTCATTAGTCCCCTAGAACTTAGAACTAGTTAAACCTAACTAACCTAAGGACATCACAAACATCCATGCCCGAGGCAGGATTCGAACCTGCGACCGTAGCGGTCTTGCGGTTCCAGACTGCAGCGCCTTTAACCGCACGGCTACTTCGGCCGGCTGTAACGATTCTTGCAAAGAAGCCACATGTTCTGTTACAAAGAGCCACGAATGTTCTTCACAGACATAAAGGTGTCGCTCTTTCAGTTCTGGAATGAGCTGCCAGGGCACCCATCTTCTGCACACTTCGTGAAACGTAAGCCCTTCATGAATGATGTGACGTCCCGAGTCATTACTAGTGTTCAGATCAGCGGCTATTTCATCTAACGCCAGATGGCGATTCTCCATCACAACTGCTGCAGTAGACTCTGGTGTCGTAACGCAGTGTACCTGACACGAGACCTCAGCATGTCTCACTGAAGTTACGCCATTTCCAAACTTCCTAAGCCACTCGTACAGTTACTGCATCACCATACTGGATCTTCATTCGCCGATGGATTTCAGTAGGTTTCGTACATTCACTGCTAAGGAAACATACGAAAGTCGCGCGGGATTAGCCGAGCAGTCTCAGGCGCTGCAGTCATGGACGGTGCGGCTGGTGCCGGCGGAGGTTCGAGTCCTCCCTCGGGCGTAGGTGTATGTGTTTGTCCTTAGGATAATTTAGGTTACTTAGTGTGTAAACTTAGGAACTAATGACCTTAGCAGTTAAGTACCATGAGATTTCACACACATTTGAACATTTGAACTAACATACGACAGAACACTGTTCATCCCTGGTGAATGTCGCAAGTGGAGCAACCATTTTGAATTGGTATTGTGGCCTTGTTCGCTTGTCTCTAGTACACTGCCACCTGTAGGACATTCCTTGCATCATTGGTAACACTCTTGCCAACTTAGCTGTCGCGCAATATATCGATTTTTGATTACACTTTTAAGATTTTCATCTGACTCCCCCTTGTAGATGTGTATAACGTGTGCAGCTGTGTCCTGCGCAGCAGCAACGTACTGATTTGGACAGTTTTCCGACATGCTTTGCCTTCACACTCCCATAACGTTGTCAGGAGATTTTGGTGGTACAATCCTGTGACGGTTTGCCCCTCAGGAGCACAATCCATTAGTACCACACCATGGCAGCCCCAAATAAAACGCTCAGCATCACCTTGTCCAATGAACTCTAGCGGCAGTTAATCCTCGCTTCCACTGCTTCCTTTGCTCCCTTGACTGAGGGTGGTGGCGACAATCCATGTATTCGTCGACGGTGGGTAGCTGGCTGAAGGATTCATCTCGATCGATCTCATACGAGTGAAACATTTCCGCGACAGTCTCGGTTCGGCGAGTTTCTTGAGTGTGTGTGAGCAGTCTCGGGTCCCAGCAGGGGGCGACCTGTGTCATGTTCAAAGTGTCATACAGGATACTGAAAACTGATCCGCGACTGATGTTTATTTTTTTCACCTTCGCCTCGACTGTAATTCGTCGGTCTTCGAGCAATGGGACCTCAACTTCTTCTGTTGCTCCGTTGCTCCCGGTTCTTCAGAGACTAAAATCGTAATTATTCAGTCCCGTTTCACCACAATGTTGTTCCCCTTCAAATGCAGAAAACGAATTACTGGAAGAGACAGCACAGTACCAATGGACTGTGTCGTTTTACTATGGCTCCTCTGTTGGTGTGCTAACGCACTGTGCACAAGTAAGTTCAGTTCTACCAGAATTGCTGACACCTGTCTGCAAACAGAAAAAAATTAATAGCATAACTTCATTTTTTCGAGTTGTTAGTTAAAACTTTATGAATAACCCTCATAAGTAGCCAGTAGTCTCAGATCTGTGGAGATGGACACTGAAGATGTGAATTACCGGTATCACAATTACTACCCTGTTTTGTAACTTCGATGGATGACGCACTTACCGGCTGGCTAATGCAGACCATGGCACAGGTACTACTACTGCTTCGAGTGACTGAAGAAAACTAGGTCAGTTCTGGAAATTCGCTGGGGTGCGAATCTTAAGAACGAAAATAAGTTTCACATGATTTGTTACTGTCAAGTAACATAGCTCGATGAAACTTCAACCATATATAGGAAGAACGTAACTGAAAGAAATACAGAATGACATGAGCAGATATGACACTCTTATTCAAAGACAATAGCTACAGCGAAGTAACCGCGATTCGTGATGGTCACCTGGACGTTATAAAACGCTGGAAATGGTTCCTCATAGGGTGTGTGATCATCAAAGTCGGTAATGCATGTTCTGCGACGTGCTCCCATGCTGGCCACAAGGTTAACAAGGAGTTCTTGTGGTAGGGCGTTAAATTCCTGCTCCTGTGCAATGGACAACTGCTGGATGGCCATTGGTACATGTGAATGTGTAAACACTTTACCTGGACCACCAGAACGATCACGGTCAACGACGGTTCTGGGTGAATTACACGTTCCTACTGAAGAAAAACAAGCGCTGTATCGTGTGTGGGATACAGAGGCGAGCGTGTGTACCGGGACCTACCGCAGTTCACTACTACTAGCGCCACGTCACTTAACGCGTCTGCGCATAGCGAGCGAGTATTGCACCACAAGTAAAATATAAAATTAAAAGTTAAAATTTACGTTAAAAACTTTGTTAACATATATTTTATTGTAATAACGTTTCAGATATATCAAGGCTTTATGTGCCTAGACTTGATAGTTTCCGAAAAAATGCCGTTTTAAGAGAAAAATAAGTGGCGCTAAATAATAAAGCTAGAAATCCAGAATTTGGTCAGAATGTGCCAAAGGAGCTCATAAATAACTGGTGCAAGTTTCAAATCTAAAAAACGATAATTACGACTGGAATCCACTTCTGTGAGAAAAATGGAGAGCGCTAAAAATAGGACTTAGAAACGTAAAAGTTTGTTTCATGCTTCAGTTCACCCTAAAAATAATAACTGAGAGACTACATGAAGCTGCCTCTTATAGTTTTTGAGTAATTAAGTGAAAACCAATTTTGTAACTAAAATTATAGTAGATCAAGTACTTGTAATTTTAACGATAGAAAATTTTGGTTAAAACAGATGATAAAACCTACTAAATAATAGAGTTGTACCAAATTTTAGAGTTGTAGTATAAATGACAGCCAATACAAGTTCTAGTAAAGGTATGGTTCAGAGGCAACGATATACCATTAGTTCCACTACAAAAATTCTAGAAGGCAAAGTTTTTATTCAAGCGAGCTGAAACTTTTTCTGTGGTTTCAAACAACTTACCTAAATACATGTAAAAATTAAGAAGATTCTGAAATAATTCATGACTATGTTATTAAATATTATGTGACCGAGAAAGTGGTCGTTCTGAGGCTGCTGCCGTGTGTTAAGACAGTAGACATCAGATGTTCCCTCGGCCGTCCGCTGCGTACCTACTGTATATAAATAGAGCCCGAGAGGCAGGAAAAAAGGGTCAACGTTTGCATTTGGAATGCGAACAGCATTCGTGACCAAGCTGGCGAGTTTCGGCAGTTTCTGCGTGACGAGGCCGTGGACGTCTGCCTCGTCACCGAAACCTGGCTGAAACCAGGTGTGCAGGTGCGGGCGCCGAACTTCCGGTGCGACCGCACCGACCGTGAGACGGCGGGAGGCGGAACGGCGGTGTATGTGAAGACATCGCTACGCCACCATCCGTTCCAGCTGCCTGAACTGGCCACAGTCGACGCCACTGGTGTTGTGGTCACCACCTCAGCGGGTCAGGTGAAGTTTGTGGCCGCATATCGAGAACCAGGACGGCTGCTGCAACCGCGAGACTTCCACTCGCTGTTGTCGATGCGTGGCAACTTGTTCATTAGCGGCGACTTCAACCCCAAACATCCGGATTGGAACTCCCGGGTGACGACCACCAGCGGGAGGAGGCTGCTGCGAGCGGCCAAACAACACGACGCGATAGTGGTGGGGCCTTTTGACCCCACACTCTATCCCAAACGCGGCCGCGCCGGCGTCTTGGACGTCGCTATCATCAAGAGTGCCGCACACGACGCCATCGCGACCACACGCCTGGCGCTATCGTCCGATATCGCCACTGACGGAGTCGCAGCACCGGAGAGCCGCAAGAAGTGCCGCAACGTCGACTGGGACCACTTCCGGCACCACCTGGAAGAGACAGTCGCCGCCATGCCTGACCCAGAGGCCGAGGGCGCCGTAGAGGCCCTTGTCGCATTCACGCGTCTGACACATGAAGCGGCAGCAGTAGCAGCCACGCTGCGTAAACGAAGACGTCCACGGGAACACTCGAAGCAGCTCCCAGCAGACATTCTCCAGGCCATCCGGAAGAAGAACCGTCTGTTCCGAGAGTGGCAGATTACGTGACAGCCGGCAACGAACGCCACAATAAACCGCATGCGTCGCGAAATTAAGTACGCGATCGCAAACCACCGCAACCGCGACTGGGCCAGCAGATTTGCTACTCTCATGATAGAGGACGGAACAGCCTGAAGGATGACCAAAAGTTTCCTGCAACAACGCCAGCGAGTCAAATGTTCAAATGTGTGTGAAATCTTATGGGACTTAACTGCTAAGGTGATCAGTCCCTAAGCTTACACACTACTTAAACTAAATTATCCTAAGGACAAACACACACACCCATGCCCGAGGGAGGACTCGAACCTCGGCCGTTACCAGCCGCATAGTCCGTGACTGCAGCGCCTAGACCGCTCGGCTAATCCCGCGCGGCGCCAGAGAATCCCGCCGCTCCAGGTCTGAGGTGACGTCATCACCGAGCCTGACGCCAAAGCTGGCGCGTTAGCCGACGCATTCGCCGCCAATTTCACGCCGGTGGAGGACGTCGTGGACGAAGAACACGTCCGGTTGGTAGAGCGGCGCCTGCCTGCGTACCTGGCGCACAGAGACGTGGACGACGTCATCGCAGAAGTGACGGAGGATGAGTTCGCGCAACAACTCGCTCGCCTGCAGACAAGGAAGGCAGGAGGATGCGACCCCTGCTGAAGATGCTGCCGCCGAGCGCTGTGCGGCAACTAACGAAGATCTTCAACTCCGTGCTCGGGACTTGCAGCTTCCCATCTGCATGGAAACATGCGTAAGCTGTAGCGGTCCCCAAGGCCGGAAAAGACCTGCGGCTGCCGCAAAACCACAGGCCCATCAGCCTGTTGCCCACAGTCTCGAATGTTTTCGAGAGGCTGTATGTCAGGAGGCTGTGGCGACACGTCGGGGAGGAAGGCCCTGCTCCATGACGAACAGTTCGGCTTCAGAAGGGACCACTCCACACAGAAGCAGCTACTTCGACTGGTAAAGCAGGCGATGGTGGCGCTGGAACGTCGCGAGTATCTTGAGGCGCTACTCCTGGACGTTTCCAGGGCCTTCGACAGCGTGTGGCACGACGGTCTTGTGCATAAATTACTTACACAAGGGCTACCGGCGTCGCACGCCTGCCTGCTCAAATCCTACCTGACTGGGCGCGCCTTCTACGTGCGCTCCGACGACGGGACGTCGACAGCGCGTCCCATCGCAGCTGGAGTGCCGCAAGGGTCCGTCATCGGCCCCTTGCTCTACTCACTGTACACCGTCGACGTTCCGAGGAGGCAGGGGGTGCATGTTGCGCTCTACACGGACGATACGGCGCTCTACGGCAGAAGCATCAACGCGAAGCTGATGCGTCACCGCCTGCAGTCGGCTTGCGACGTCCTGGGAGCTTGGGCCACCAAATGGCGGCTCAGGTTTAACGCAGCCAAAAGTCAGGCGGTGATCTCCACTAGGAAGAATATTCCTGCCGCCTCCAGCCACTCAGCATCATGGGAGGCCCCACCCCATGGTGGAACACCGGACGCTACCTAGGCGTCACTCTGGACCGGCGCCTGACGTGGAAGGCGCACATCAGGGAAGTAAGGGGTAAAGCGCGTGGCAGATTGCGCTTGTTGTCCCCCTTACTCAACCCAGCGACGACCCTGCCCCCACACTGCGGCATAGCTCTGTACCTGACACTAATCAGGCCTGTGTTAGAGTACGCTGCTGTGGTGTGGGGCAACGCGGCCGACTCGTCCATCGCAAAGCTGCAGACGGTTCAGAACAAGGCGCTTAAGTTAGCGCTTCACCTGCCACGAGACTTCAGCACCGGAGAACTCCACAGAGTAGCGGGAGTACCGCTGCTCAAACACCGATTCCGGCAGGCGGCACATCGTTTTTATACGGCCGCCCGGATGTCGGAGTACGACCTCGTCCGCAACTTGGGCAACCAAGTGCACTGCCACCCGACCATAAGGTGTACAGACCTGTTACTGGAGTAAAGGCACGCCGCAACATGAGCCAGATGAACTAAAAGAAGCAACACAATCAGTGAGGAAGATTCAGACGAGAAGACAACGTCCAACACCCCCAGGAAGAAGTAGGAAAGGCGCGATCCGCTCACCCTACAACACACCGGAGTACGAAGCTCCGTGAATTTGCGTAGCGTAGCAGGAAAAAGGTTCACTTCGCACTCAGCTACTGCAGATCCATGTCTGTTAAGCGTCGGATTGCGCTCTGCCTCGGATGACGTCAGAGGCGGACTGTGACAAATCGCTTATTTGCGGTAAAAACTGGTAGTGGACTCGCGAGGACTGTACACCATTCTGGATCGCTTAGATTTCGCTAAAGTAACTGTTAATCTGCCGTCTGTGATAATTACAAACTCGCAAGGCAAGTGGGGAATATTATTTCCACTTTTATGGTGAGCATTTATTTCAAACTTTATTTGACTATTATTAGTCGGGACGAATGACAATCTCGTAGGAACGTACTGTAGAAGTCGCCCCTGAACTGCTAGTTGTGCTGTTTGGAATACAATGATTTACTGTCAGTTAAACATAGTGAATTTCAAAGTGTTGTACGTGAGAGACTTTACTCAATATATGTATCATTTAAAATCATAGTCCTGATCCCGCTAAGTAGAAGAAGAATAAAAACATTTCTGTCAGTGGGCTGGACCAGAATGTGGCCGTGCAGACTGGAAACTAAGGTCAGTATGTTTTCCTTCGCTTTCCGGCTGACCACAAAATTGGTTGCCAGACTCGCGTGAAAAAGACGGCGTAATAATACAACCATCGTCTCTAATAATTCAAATCCGCCGCCCCACACTACATCTCGTCTCATGAGGATACTTAATGCACCCAGGACCACTGTCGACCAAGATCGTTTTGGTGGTCCACGTGTGATGGTGGGGAGGCTAATGTTGCATGTGTGTACTGACATTCGGATCTTTGAACACGGTACACCACTGGTCAACGTCATTGTGAGACATTTCACCAAGGCATGCACACGTGCTTGACGGGTTTTAAGTAAGGGAAAGGGGCAGGCCAGTCCATTTGCGAATATCGTATCGTTCCAAGATATCCTCCACCTGCGCTATTAGATGCAGCCATGTATTGTCATCCATAAAAATGAAGTCAGGGCCTAATTCACCCCTGAAAAGACGCCCATGGAGAAGGAGTACCGTGTCACAATAACATTGACTGGTGAGTGTGCCATATTCAAAGATTTGGATGTCAGTACACCCATGCAACATTACGCCTTCAAACACTATACCTGGACCACCGGAACGATCAAGGTCAACTACATTTCTGGGTGCATTATATGTTGCTACCCCTCGGCATATGAGGGAACTTAATGCACCCAGGAACACTGTCGAACACGTGGTGGGGAGGCTAATGTTGCATGTACACTACTGGCCATTAAAATTGCTACACCAAGAAGAAATGCAGATGATAAAAGGGTATTCATTGGACAAATATATTATACTAGAACTGACATCTGATTACATTTTCAGGCAATTTGGGTGCATAGATTCAGAGAAATCAGTACCCAGAACAACCACCTCTGGCCGTAATAACGGCCTTGATACGCCTGGGCATTGAGTCAAACAGAGCTTGGATGGTGTGTACAGGCACAGCTGCCCATGCAGCTTTAACACGATACCACAGTTCATCAAGAGTAGTGACTGGCAAATTGTGACGAGCCAGTTGCTCGGCCACCATTGACCAGACGTTTTCAGTTGATGAGAGATCTGGAGAATGGGCTGCCCAGGGCAGCAATCGAACATTTTCTGTATCCAGAAAGGCCTGTACAGGACCTGCAACATGCGGTCGTGCATTATCCTGCTGACATGTAGGGTTTCGCAGGGATGGAATGAAGGGTAGAGCCACGGGTCGTAACACAGCCAAAATGTAACGTCCACTGTTCAAAGTGCCGTCAATGCGAACAAGAGGTGACCGAGACGCGTGACCAATTGCACCCCATACCATCACGCCGGGTGATACGCCAGTATGGCGAGGACGAATACACGCTTCCAACGTGCGTTCACCGCGATGACGCCAAACACGGATGCGACCATCATGATGCTGTAAACAGAACCTGGATTCATCCGAAAAAATGACGTTTTGTCATTCGTGCACCCAGGTTCGTCGTTGAGTACACCATCGCAGACGCTCCTGTCTGTGATTTAGCGTCAAGGGTAACCGCAGCCATGGTCTCCGAGCTGATAGTGCATGCTGCTGCAAACGTCATCGAACTGTTCGTGCAGATGGTTATTGTCTTGCAAACGTCCCCATTTGTTGACTCAGGGATCGAGGCGTGGCTGCACGATCCGTTACAGCCACGCGGATAAGATGCCTGTCTTCTCGACTGCTAGTGATACGAGGTCGTTGGAATCCAGCACGGTGTTCCGTATTACCCTCCTGAACACACCGATTCCATATTCTGCTAACAGACATTGGATCTCGACCAACGCGAGCAGCAATGTCGCGATACGATAAACCGCACTCGCGATAGGCTACAATCCGACCTTTATCAAAGTCGGAAACGTGATGGTACGCATTTCTCCTCCTTACACGAGGCATCACAACAACGTTTCACCAGGCAACGCCGGTCAACTGCTGTTTGTGTATGAGGAATCGGTTGGAAACTTTCGTTATGTCAGCACGTTGTAGGTGTCGCCACCGGCGCCAACCTTGTGTTAATGCTCTGAAAAGCTAATCATTTGCACATCACAGCATCTTCTTCCTGTCGTTTAAATTTCGCGTCTGTAGTACGTCATCTTCGTGGTGTAGCAATTTTAATGGCCAGTAGTGCATGTACTGAACTCCGGATCTTTGAACACGGTACACCACCGGTCAACGTTATTGTGAGACAGTACTCCTTCCTCATATGCGTCTTTTCATGGCTGCATTTGGTCCTGGCGTCATTTTTATGGACGACAGTGCAAGATCGCATCGAACAGCACAGGTGGAGGAGCTCTTGGAACGAGAGAATGTTCGACAAATGGACTGGCCTGCCTGTCCCACTTGCTTAAATCCCATCAACCATATGAGGGATGCCTTGGGGAGACGTATTGTACATGTACAGCAATGACGATCCAGCAGTTGTCAACTGCACAGGTGGAAATATGGAATGTCCTACCACAAGAACCTTGTGGTCATCACGGGAGTTCGTTGCAGAGTATGCATTACCGTCTTTGATGATCACACACCCAACTGAGAACCATGTCCTACCTACCGTTTGCCATGTCCGGGCCACCATCATGAATCGCGGTCACTTCAGTGTAATTACTGGCTTTGAATGGAAGTAACTTCTGTTCGTCTCATTGCGTAATGTTTTTAGTTACTTTCTGAACTATGCTGTAATAGTTCTTTTTATGTATGGTTCAAGTTTCATCGAGCTATGTTACTTGGTAGTGACACAACATGTGAAAGTTGCTTTTCTTCCTTACGTTTTGCACACCAGTGCTTTTACTTTTTCGAAAGATGAAATTGTCACAGAAGGCTAGAACTCTGTTGAATGTTGAAACGTAACAGTCTTATTGAAACCCATTTAAACACGTAAATTTTAACCATAAACAGTAATATCTGACGTAGAGGTGTATGGAAATATGTACTTGTGGAAAAATTACGAAGAAAATAATTATGGAAACTTAATTACACTGCCCGCATCTCGTGGTCGTGCGGTAGCGTTCTCGCTTCCCACGCCCGGGTTCCCGGGTTCGATTCCCGGCGGGGTCAGGGATTTTCTCTGCCTCGTGATGGCTGGGTGTTGTGTGCTGTCCTTAGGTTAGTTAGGTTTAAGTAGTTCTAAGTTCTAGGGGACTGATGACCATAGCTGTTAAGTCCCATAGAGCTCAGAGCCATTTGAACCATTTAATTACACTAATGTGTAGAAGCTCTGTAAATGAAGGAAACAATTCCCATGAAGGAAGTCTCTAGTAATTAACAAAAAAATGTAACTGTATTATTGTAAATGCATATTCGAGAAGTTATTCTCGAACAAAATAACAGACATGTACTACTATTGTAGTGTACTAGCTGTTCTGGAGTAAACATACATTTATATGTGTATTTTCAGTTTTTATATTTCAATTATAATTGTTAATTAATCAAAAATGATTCTAAATAATGCCGAGGATTGTTCGGGATTGTTAAGAAAGTATAAATAGTTACAGCCATGTTGGCAAAGGTGTACTTTGAGTGTATTTGGACAGGATGCATGTAGCTTCATGATTTATTTCATTATTGTAAGTATGTTACAACTTATTTCAGATTTGTCAAGATGCTTTTATTTACTTTGAGATTGTAATAAATATTCAGATGAAACGCTGTACTTGATTAAATATTGTTTTTACTTTATAGTAAAAACCTACAGTTGCTGTTTTCCAGGACTTCTTCTCCGACAGATTGCCAGCTAGATGAGTAAAACAATGCATAGAAGGTTATAATGTGCATTCTTTAGGAGTGCTTAGATTGGTGTAAACACACTTCTGGTGTTTTCCACACATTTTAGTCAAGATTACAATTATTCATATGTTTTAAAATCCTAGTGAGCAGTAGTAATGAATTTTCCTAAAGATATTAGCACTAGCAATTGGTTGTCAGCACACACTGTTGGTATGACTTCGCACACAATGGTAAGCATATGTAGGAAAACTGCACCGGAGGAGAAATGATTATTGAACAAGCTACTAAAATAAACATAAGATTTACTTACACTTCTCCAAGCATACTAAGACTCATCAGTACATATATTATATTACGAGGGTAATCCCAAAAGTAAGGTCTCCTATTTTTTTATAAGTACATAGACCTGTTTATTTCTACAATGGTTTACATCAGTTTACAGCTTGAACATTTAGCTATTTTTCGACATAATCACCATGTCTCTCGATGCATTTTTGTAGATGCTGTGGCGGTTTTTGTATTCCAATGTCATACCAGCTCGCCGCCATGCTGTTCAGAAAGTCATGAACCTCTTCTTTCACCTCGTCTTCGGAGCTGAATCGCTTTCCAGCCAAATTTTCTTTTCACCTAGGGAACAGGTGATAGTCACTGGGCTCCAAGTCAGGACTATCGGGTGGGTGGGTGATTATGTTCCACTGAAACAGTTGCAGGAGAGCAACAATTTGTCGAGCGATGTGTGGGCGAGCATTGTCGTGGAGAATGTGTACGCCCTTGCACAACGTTCCTACTCTCCGGTTCTGAATTGCCCATTTGAGTTTTTTCAGAGTCTCACAGTACCTGTCAGCGTTAATTGTCCCAGCGGTTCAGCTCCGACGACGAGGTGAAAGAAGACGTTCATAACTTTCTGAACAGCATGGCGGCGAGCTGGTATGACATGGTCATACAAAAACTGCCACAGCGTCTACAAAAATGCATCGACGGAAATGGTGATTATGCCGAAAAATAGCAAAATGTTCAAGCTGTAAACTGATGTAAACCATTGTAGAAATAAACAGGTCTATGTACTTGTTAAAAAAATAGGAGACCTTACTTTTGGGATTACCCTCGTATATTATAAAACTAACTGTACAATGTGCATGCCGCTAAAACTCAGAAATGAGACGTGGTATGATGAAGGGAGTTATATGGTGTTGTATCCCTATATCCCCCGCCCATCAACAAGGTTCTCGTTTTTATCCGAAGAGATTCCTGGGAAGTTTCGTCCTCTAGAAATTTCTAGAACATTCTAGAGTATTCGAGAACATTCCAGAGCATTCTAGAGCATTCCGGAATGTTCCAGAATGTTACACAGTGATCCTGGATGTTCTGAAGTGTTTGGGAATAGTCTGGAACATTCGGGAAGAATGTTCGGGACTATCCCAGAACATCCCAGACCATTGTCTAACATCCCAGAACACTCTCTAATGTTATGGAATGCTCTGGAACATTGTGGGCCATTCGAAACCTATTTTCTATGTTCTGGAATTCATCACTGGTAGGGCTACCCATTGGTATGGGTATACGAAGTAAGACCCATCATAGCTTCTGATATGATTGTTGCTAATATACGGACTGATGGGGAAAGTTTGTGTACATCACTACATATTATAAACATGCCTTCAGGCCACAGATACCTAGTGCTACCCATGTGAAGCCGGAGTGGGTCCGCTAGCTACAAATAATGCAGCTAGAAATAGAGCCCAAATGTCAACAAGGATGAACTAAGCACAAATGATGGTGTCAGAGCAGCAACTAGGCGCCATCTGCGTAACAAACTGGCTCCGAGTGTGTGTGGGCTGGTGGCTGCCACTAGCTGTCCTACATCGCGGCAGCAGAGGGCACATGTAATACGGAGCCACCGGAGGCGTGGTCTCTATTGGGTCTGCTGGAACCCGCGGAACCACTATCGATGCCTAGCAGAAACTTGCAATTCCGTTGCCAACGTTGACACCCGTGTTTAAAGATGCAGCCTGTGTTCGTGTATAGTTTGAATACCTCACATCTGAATGCTCTCGTTCATGATGGGGTTTATGCAACATAATGTGTGAGCGAATGAAAGAATGCATGATGATCGCAGATTGTTCCTACACATTACTGGGGAGCGGCGAACTGTAAGATATTGTCCAGGTTAAACACACACACATCACAAACAATCAAATTTATTTATATCACCAAGATGCCCTATCACATAGGTCTTGGACAACTGCTGCAATTCTGGAAATATTGCGCTTCAATGTGCTTTCATATCTGCTATTCTTTGGCTCCCATCCATTATTAGCACTTCTTGCTCTCAGACCTGGAGAAATCCCTAGATGACTAAAAATTCACATTAAACAATGAGGCTGAAGCTGAGAGACAGATTCACTATACACAGATGCACAAATCTAATTTTACAGAGAATAACAAAAAGTTGGGAAAAGGACATGAGCAAGGAGAAGTGTATCGAGAATCTTAGGCACAGTAGGTTGAGATTAGCAAAACACGTCAACAGCACACAGCAATTCGAAATTTGGCACTGAAGACAGAAGTACATGGCAAAATGGTGGCAGCAAACAAAAATTGCAACAAATGAAATAGTTCGGTGCGGATGTTGATTGTAATAGACAAGCAGAAATAAAAATATTGGTAAAATATAGGGACGATATAGAGGTTGGAACTACATCACTCAAAAACCTGATAATTTAGAAATAAAGGTACCAATCAGATGTCTGCATCTCAGTGCATTTTCGTTAACTACTCCACGACTATTAAAACATAAACATGCACTACTTTTTTTAAAGACTGGATAAGATAAGTTTCCTTTGACACTAACGAATTGGATGATTTCCGTAATCAGTTTATAGGTCTACTTTTGGAATTATAATGATGAAGATAGGTTTCATCGCGAGAAAAAAGATAAATTGTACAGACGTTGGCATACCCTGTTAAAAGTTGCCGACGCTCCTCGCAAATCTCAGTTTGCACTTGCTTCTATTTACGTGTTATCAGTCACAACACCCACTGTTTATAGATGTGTATAATGTGCAAGCGCTATCACTATCAAGAACAGTGGATGACTGTACTTGATTTCTGCATTGTATGTGATGACGTTCAGTCTTCGATAAGTCCAACAGCAGCAGCTGTATTAATCACGATCTGCGTCACTGAGGTGATTGTCTACTAATTTTTGTCTTTTTATTTTAAGAAATAAAATAATACATTCCACAGCCACGGAGCCCAGTAAAATGGACAAATTAATGTTAACTTTTGCTCGTCTAGGCCTCTGCCTTCTTTTTTGAACCACGAGAGCAACAATCTCTGTTTTCTCAACATTTTGTTACTGAACCACGTTGGATGCTTTCCAGCGTTAACCACTTAACACGGCACGTACTTCTCCAGTGCGCGATTTACGGTTTTAAACTTTGCCCGTAATTCGCCTACACCCACCATATTGGAACAAAATAACATCCATTCGATGTCTAAGCTGGATGCTTAGAATTGCTTGTCTGCTCTTTCTAGCATAGAAATCTTCTGGCCTTCTTGACGGATTTATTAACTTGAGTAACCATTGTGACTGTGATGACATGGTGATCACTAATCCCTGTCTCCCTGTTTGTAACTACGAGGTTTAAGGTATCTTCAGTATGTGTGGCTTTTTGCACTAGTTTTTCAAGACAGTTTTCAGACAAAGCATTCAGAAGTTTTCGTAAGACTCCGCTCGTACCACCTGCAACAAATTCAAGGATGCCCAATCTATACCCAGTAGGCTAACGTCGCCTTCAGCTAATATTGCATGATCAGGGTACTCCTGCGCTACTAAGCGTATAGCAGATTTTCTTTGAATGATTCTACAGCTGTTACAACGGAATCGGATGGGCACTAATAACATCCGATAGCTAATTTGTGTCCACCTAGGTCGGTTACTCGCGTCCAGAACACTTCGGAATCAGACTCAAATTCGACATCGATGGAAATAATATTTTCGTCGACTGCGATGAACAGTTTCCCTCCTATGGTGTCTAACCTGTCCTTTCGATATACGTCGCACGCCTCGCTATATTTCTCGGAACTTTCTACTTCGAGTTTCATCCACCTCTTGGTCCAAAGTACAATTTAAGCGCATTAGCTTTCCTGGAGGGCGTTAAATTCAGGCGCATTACTCGTCTTGCGAATTCTTTCGCAATTTACTATTGATACCTTGAGAGTCGAAGTGCCTCTACATTGTACGTATACACCTGTATCATTGACAATGACTTGCACTAGAATTTTGAAACATATACTGAGTTTCAACGTAATGACATACCTCGAAGAAAACGACCTATTGATATACACTGAAGCGAAAGAGAAATTGGTATAGGCATGCGTATTCAAATACAGAGGTGCAAACAAGCAGAATACGGCGCTGCGGTCGGCAACGCCTATATAAAACAGTAAGTGTCTGGAGCAGTTGTTAGATCGGTTATTGCTGCTACAAAGGCAGGTTGTCAACATTTAAGTGAGTTTGAACGTGGTGTTCCGGTCGGCGCACGAGCGATGGGACGCAGAATCTCCGAGATAGCGATGAAGTGGGAATTTTCCCATATGATCATTGCACGAGTGTACCATGAATATCAGGTATCCGGTAAAACATCAAATCTCCGACATCGCTGCGGCCGGAAAAGCATCCTACAAGCACGGGACCAAAGACGACTGAAGAGAATCGTTCAACGTGACATAAGTGCAACCCATCCACAAATTGCAGCAGATTTCACCGCTGGGCCATTAACAAGTGTCAGCGTGCGAACCATTCAATGAAACATCATCGATATGGGCTTTATGAGCCGAAGGCCCATTCGTGTACCCTTGATGACTGCACGACACAAAACTTTACGCACCGCCTGGACCCATAAACACTGACATTTGACTGTTGATGGCTGAAAACATGTTGCCTGATCGGACGAGTCTCGTTTCATATTGTATCGAGCGGACGGAGGTGTGCGAGTATGGACACAACCTCATGAATCCATGGACCCTGCATGTCAGTAGGGGACTGTTCAAGCTGGTGGAGGCTCTGTAAAGGTGTGGGGTGTGTGCAGTTGAAGTGATATGGGATCCATGGTACGTTTTGATACGACTCTGACAGGTGACACGTACGTAAGCATCCTGTCTGATCACGTGCATCCATTCATGTCCATTGTGCATTCCGACGGACTTGGGAAACTCCAACAGGACAATGCGATACCCCACACGTCCATAATTGCTACAGAGTGGCTCCAGGAGCACCTCTTCTGAGTTTAAACACTTCCGCTGACCACCAAACTCCCCAGACAAGAACATTATTGAGCATATCTGGGATGCCTTGCAACGTGTTGTTCAGAAGAGATCTCCACCCCCTCGTACTCTTGCGGATTCATGGACAGCTCTGCAGGATTCATGGTGTCGATTCCCTCCAGCACTACTTCAGACATAATTCGAATTCATGCCACGTCGTGTCGCGGGACTACTGCGTGTTCGCAGGGGCCCTACTCGATATTATGCAGGTGTACCAGCGTACCAGCGTACAGCAAAGGACCTGGAAGAGCAGTTGAATGGAATGGACAGTATCTTGAAAGGAGGATGTAAGATGAACATCAACAAAAGCAAAAGGAGAATAATGGAATGTAGTCGAGTTAACTCGGGTGATGCTGAGGGAATTAGATTAGGAAATGAGACACTTAAAGCAGTAAATGAGTTTTGCTATTTGGGGAGCAAAATAACTAATGATGGTCGAAGTAGAGGGGATATAAAATCTAGACTGGCAATGGCAAGGAAAGCTTTTCTGAAGAAGAGAAATTTGTTAACATCCAGTATAGATTTAAGTGTCAGTACGTCATTTCTGAAAGTATTTGTGTGGAGTGTAACCATATATGGAAGTGAAACATGGACGATAAATAGTTTGGACAAGAAGAGAATAGAAACTTTCAAAATGTGGTGCTACAGAAGAATGCTGAAGATTAAATGGGCAGATCACATAACTAATGAGGAGGTACTGAACAGAATTGGGGAGAAGAGAAATTTGTGGCACAACTTGACTAGAAGAAGGTATCGGTTGGTAGGACATGTTCTGAGGCATCAAGGGATCACCAATTTAGTATTGGAGGGCAGCGTGGAGGGTAAAAATTGTAGAGGGAGATCAAGAGATGAATACACTAAGCAGATTCAGAAGGATGTAGGTTGCAGTAGGTACTGGGAGATGAAGCAGTTTGCACCAGATAGAGTAGCATGGAGAGCTGTCTCAAACCAGTCTCTGGACTGAAGACCATAACAACAAGTTTCTTTGGCTCTGTTCAGTGCCTAACCGGCATGAATTCAGAAAATATCGTTTTTGTAAAACACAGCTTGCTCTTTCCTTACTACGTGATGAGAGCTATCGATAGGAGATTTCAAGCTGATCCCATATCTTAAAGATTTCCAGGAAGGGTTTGACACCATCTCTCACAAGCAACTTGAAATCAAATTGCGTGCCTGTGGCTATGCGGCTGGAGTCAGAGTTTCCTATTAGGGAAGTCAGTTTAGTAACTGACAGGTGGTCGCCTACTGAAGTTGAAGTTGTATGTAGGGTTCCGTAATGATGAATTACAGGCGCTTTGCTGTTCTTAATCTATACTAGCGAACCCGGCAACACTACGCAATTGCTGAAAACGTATTGGAATTGCATATACGTAGTCCTGACCTCCTTCTCTCTTTCTGTCGGTCTCCTCCTTTTCTCTTTCGTTATGCTTCTCCTCTCCCCTCTCTCTGTCCATCTCCTCCTTCTCCCTCTCATGTTCATTTCCTCCTTCCCTCTCTGTTCATTTGCTCTTCCCCCCCTCGCTGACCTTGGGTCTTCTCTGTTCTCATTGCCAATGAAACCTTGAGTGAGAATTGAAGTCGCTTAAAACAAATGGGCAAATCGGCCGGGATCATTGGTATACGAGCTGAGAGACTTCTCGAGCTGCTGTTTCTCTGAGGACAGTAGCTTCAATGACAACATTTCGCGTACTTTTAATCTGCGAACTTGTAGCATTACAAAGTTTCGGACGATTCAGATTCCGTAACAGTATTCCGATCATAAGCCAGTAAGCCGTAAATAAAACTTTCTGGTTTCTGTTAAAACCGACTGCGAGGGAAAAGAAAGAAGGGCAGCTCACATTTTATATACAATTGTTGTTTAAAATTATATACAAGGAGAAAGAATATCCTGTATGTGGGAGAAACAATTTCTCTGCTATCGTAGTTAAATCAGATGATAAAGTAAACAAAACCGCTCATTTTCGCAGCACAACATTTTCTTCCTCTCAGCCGGCTTCAAAAGAAAAGCTGTACCGGTACATTGTTGTTTAAAAAATATATGGCCTATGTCTGTAGGAATGTTTATTAAGATATCGGTCAAGAACTTTTCATGGTTTTTGATAACCATGTCTCCCCTCATATACATATTAAAAAATATAACCTATGTCCCAACGTTGATTAGGGTATCGTGTAAACATCTGAAGCAAATCGTTAAAACAGACTATCTATCGCCAGGGCCGTTTCTACCATTAGGCAAGACCTGGCGGCAAAATTTTAGGGGCGGCAAATGGAGGAAAAAATTCATTTCAAATCAGACAGCGAAAAAATTGAGCAAATGGGGAGAAAAACAGAAAAAGAAGAAAAAGCAAAGCACAGAACTGTTTTCAAAAGCATACGGAACAGTTACTTAATAATTCTTTACTTACTTTGACGAAAGTAAACAAATTGCCTCTGCCTAACTCAAAACTAAAGCAGCCGCTATTGAAACTTTCGACTTAGGGTTTAAAGACCACCGTGATCAACTCAATGGACTATAAATAGTCGCCCGTCCATAATTTAAGGCCACAGCCTATAGGGAAGTGAAGAAACACTGTCTTTAGACAAACACAACATCTATGCCTCACCGGGATTCGAACCCGGTTCCATCTCGGATGAATGATCCGAAGCCAACTTGCTTGGACACTGCACCACTGTGGCGGGTCATAAAAATTGTAAAATTCAACAGAAAATCCAAACAAGATATCATTTATTTATTTAATCGCAAGAGGATGCTGAAAAAGTGAGATTTATTTCGCATTCTAAAACTATTTCAATTAAAACAGACACCAAATAATACTGCGATTATCCAGATCAGCTAGCCTGATGCTTCGGCAGCCGTCCATCAACATAGCATAATTTACAAATTCAAGGAAAAATTCATTTGCACCAGAAAATAGTTCCACATCTTTATTAGTCCATTTTCTTGTAATCAAATAAAATAATTAATTGATGGCAAATTTGGCTACACTGGTTTATGCAGTTGAGTTCTGGCTTAAAATGCTTAGCACGTTCCTCCTGTTCCAATTATTCTGGGGAAATTTCAGAAATTGGGGACAAAAAATAAGAAACTAAGGACATTTGTTGTCCTCAATCAGTTTTAAGGGAATTGCGGACAAAGCATGAAAACTGAGGGCTGTCCCCAGAAAACAAGGCTGCCTGATCACCTTAGTTAAATGACGAAAAGTGTGGGAGGTGATCAGTGTTGTGCTGTTGGATGTTGTTGGTGGTGGAGCGGGTAGTGATACCGGGGAGACCGCTGGTAGTAATAAAGATGGGGTGTCATTTTCCAATTCTCGCCTAAGGCAGCAAAACACGAAACAGCTCCCCTGACTATAGTGTAAAAATTTGATTTAAATCGGCCGAGGACTTTTAGAGATTTGTGCTAACAACGTTTCCGAAATTGTGTAGCCCGTATCCGTCCGACCGTTTGTTAGAATATCGCGTAAAAATTTGACATAAATCTCCCAAGAACTTTTCATGGTTTTTTGGTAACAATTTTTGACATCGACTTGCCTTTAATTAGTCGTATAGACTTTAAACATAAATTTACGTACCACAAATTTAAAAAATATATATTTAGCTTATGTCCGCCCGAAAGATTATTAGATTATTGTTTAAAATTTGATGTAAATCGGTCAAGAACTTTTCGAGATTTTTGGTAACAACATTAAATAACGATTTGTCTTTATTTAGCAGTTGCATAAACGGTTTAGGATACAATCTCAGTAGCCCTTATATATTTTTGTAGTTGGTGCTGTCGTTTACCGTCAGTGATTGAGACGACATATCTGTGTACTGCGAAAGGTGGCAAGTGACTGTAAATAGTAGAAAGTGTTAGGTCATCCACGTGAGTACTGAAGGCTATTAAAAGGA
The DNA here is from genome assembly GCF_021461395.2 of Schistocerca americana. Taxonomy (NCBI): domain Eukaryota; kingdom Metazoa; phylum Arthropoda; class Insecta; order Orthoptera; family Acrididae; genus Schistocerca; species Schistocerca americana. Next base: position 263,754,788 of record NC_060120.1, read on the forward strand.
ATCTGTTAAATTTCGTTAACACGATAAATCATACCAGTTTAATAGCTATCTATTCAACTAAAATTCTGGAGATTACAAACTCCGTAATTTGGAATAATCGCATCAACACAGAAAATGTTGTGAGAAAGGCGAACCAAAGAATACGTTTTATTGACAAAACTCTTAAAACAGTCGTTCTCGAACTGATGGTAATTATCCACTGAGAAATAGAAAGAAATTTTATGAGGGTAAAAACAAAAGGGTCCGGTTGTGTTTCGGTCAGGAAACTAATTACTTTTAAAAATAGTTACCGTTATCATTATTTCGTAAGACTGTAATAAGGATTACACGAGTTACCAATAATTACATTTTTTTCAAATACTACCAATGGGTGGTACCCGGGGCGGATATCGACGGTGTCACCCCATTAATAAAAACTCTTAAAATTAAAAAAAATAACCTGTATGCGTGTCAAGTATACAAGACAAATAAAGAATCTCGAGTCATTAACCATCAAATTACCATATGTAATAGTATTCTTTTATTATTGGGTTATACATTAGTATATAGCAACATACCTTGTACGGTAACATATAGTGTTATACTCTATACATTAATAGACATAAAACTATTTGCCAAAGCGCGATACAAACACTTAAAATTTCGTTCTAGCTTTAACAGTCGCGAACTATGATAACACGTCTTCAAAATTAATAGCTTGTGTTGCCTCGTGTTCCGTAGTTTACAAGGTAAGATTATTTAGCCTCGTGCTGCTCATTGTTGATCGTAAGTAATTTTTGATTAATTTTAATTTTCTAAAGCTACTTTCACATGACGCAACTGATATGCAAATCATCATATATAACTTTAGAGCGAGCATAAGGATTTGAAGAGGGTCTCTAAAATCCCATCCAACGATGACATTCAAAAAGTCGAGATATGCCCAAACAGAAACCGAACATTTGCAGCTTTGAAATGTCTTCTCAGCCTTGGAATCTCATGGAGGAGTTCTCCTTCTGATACTTGACCATAAAAACTAATGAATTTAGAAACAGCTAATTTCAACTCCTCATTATTTGCCAAAAGTGTAGTATTTGGCTGCACAACCTGGAAGAATGAGGCGGCGCATTAAGTGGACTTCGATCTGGTTCGGAGCTCAATACTGATTCGGTCAAGATATTTCAGTAAATCCTTTTGACGCTCTTCTATCAGCGTTGAGTCCTGCATCGGGGACCAATTCACCAGCCATTCGTTTTTTTACGACGAATTCGTCGCTCTTTTAGAACGTCGTATTCCTCTGATTTTTTCACAGCAAGACGCATGCCTCTTCTACAACATGACCTTGTTTTTGTTCAGTATAAAGACGAAGTGCCACTATTTTTATAACTAACTGATAAAGACTCAAGCTTTTACTTTGAATTGCAACCTGAATACAATTTACTTCTCTCACTACATCATTCAAAAAGTAAAGATATCAAAGAAATGCGAAATTACGTACAGCAGGCATAAGATTTTATGCAGCACCTCCGATTTCCAAATTTTTTTGTTGATCACATAATGCGACAACTGTAGCGACAGCCCCATAAAAATTTTCTGCCAATGCTCTTTCTGCAGCATAATGAGCATTCCATCGCGTTGTTGAGATCTTTTAACAGATGCTTTGCTGTGTTTAATAAGAACATCCCAGCGGCTACTGGAAACAGAAAAAATGTAAAAATGGTCTCTATTGTTCCGAAAAATGTTACACAAGATACATTATGCGCAAAGGAATGTTAGCCTCGTAAATTAACTGAATGAGCAATAAATCCAACAAAAATGGCTTTATTATATTTCGCTTTAATAATAGCTTAAACTACTACTACATGACACTCATAACAGCTGCATTGTCATAACCTTGGGAACGACACATCATAACGTCTGAATCGTCAATTTCAAACTTCTTAAGAATTTGTCACTTAGATCAGCGGTTTTTTTTCTTTTAGACCAAAAAAATCCAAGAAATATTTCTTTTACTTCCACTTTACTGTTATCAGTTTACACGAAACTAATTACTTTAGCACATCTGATCAATAGGTGAAATGTCGGCTGTGTTGTCAAACATAATACCAAAACATTTAGACGACTTGATTTCGTTGACAAGCATAGATTTTACGTGCTTGACTAAAATATTTATAAATTCATTCTGTGCTTCTGGCAACAAATATGATACTTTTTGAGATTTACAATGTTCCAAGTTCAAGATGTGTTCTTTCAACACTGCATCATACTTTGACCGTAGTTTTACTATTTCTATAAAAAAAGAAAAAAATGCCTTTATTTCTAGAGCCTTGTCCTTCGTCATGTACACGAAATGCTAGGTTTTGTTTATCCGGAAACAAAGGTATATCCAACAACCTTGATAAAAGATGCTTCCACTTGAGTTTTTCAGTATCCATTAAATGCAAGGCTGTGTTACCTATTATTTCATGCAGTTTTAGTATCATTTCCAAAGTTTTACACTTATCAAGATTTCCCAGGTCTTCATTTGTAGTTTTACTGTCGGCACCTTTGGTATTCAGTTTCCACCAATTCTGAAATCCAGTCACAAATGTATATCTTGCATTAGTACTTCTGGTGGCAGCTAACAAACGACATCAGTAGCAGTAGAGGTTATTAGTTCTTGGGGAGTAGACCAACCAAGCCCGCAGAATTTTTTTACCAGCAGGCATCAACTTGTAAAATCACTCCTTTGAAAGATACCACAATCACCTTTTGTTTTTGATCTGTGCCTAGATATAGTACCAAATGGCTCTTCTCTGTTTTGGAAATGTTCACTTCCTTTATTTATGATAGCAATGCAAACATTATCAAGTACAGTTATGCTCCAATGAGAGATGTGTCCGAAGTCCTGCAGGGATTCATTTATATTTGATACTAATAACATTATCAGTATTATCACAATTATTTTCAGAATTTTTGCTGATTCGTCTTCTTCATGGTTTGTCATCATATCCGTGTTGTCGCTATTGCCTTCTGAAGATGAGCTGTTATTATCCAAATCATTCCTTGCATCAATGTGAGAATCAGTTTCTTTTGATGAACTTCAGCTGTCATCAGTTTTTGTAACATATTTGAAGATGGCGCTAGACATGCTCTGAAGTGCATCAGTTTTAGCCAGTTTTGCTTTTCTCTGCTGAAATGCAATTTTTCTTATAGATGCATGAACTCCTCGAAGCTTTTAATGTTATTTGGTCTTTGGTACAAGTACCTAAAAAAAGGCATTCTCAATTAGTATAGCCGACCTCATATATATGTTGCTTTGTGAAAGAAACTTGCTGAAATGCGGTGACAAACTGATACTATTTAATATTTTTTAGTTTCAAGAAAAGCATTAGTGTGGTTTGTCATTAAAGCTTCCTAACAGCTAGACAGGTGCCTCTCCTGAAAACTACCTGTCTACCACTGTATCTTCCATTTGCATGCATTTAGAGTTAATGTGAATGTATTAAGAAGTTCCATTTTAACATTAATCTCACTTGTACATTTATTTTGTCACCGCCCTTCAAAAACGTATAAACGAGGTTCTGCTGTAAATGATTCGATTGTCCGCACAAACTAGTTTTCCGAACACCCATTTCCCATAATTAGTTCGGATAATCGACTCTCTACTGTACTTAGTTCAACAGAAAGGTGTCTCCCGTAACAGCTTACCTCAAAAGAATGAAATGGAATATTCCTTGCTGCACATGTTTGCAAAGCATAACATTACATACTAAAAGATAATACGGTGATGTTACAACCAGTTTCGATTAGTATAAGCCATCCATTTTCTATAGTTACATGAGATGATTTATGGCATATTTGTGCTTGGGTAGCAGAAGTGGTACTGTCAGCACGAATTGAGCTGACGACACTATTGTAATTGACAAGTGATTATTATCACTTCTGTTCTGCCCACACACAGACATGTCAGAAATATTTATGATGCAACTTTTGAAACTAGATAGTTTATGCTAACCGAAAGCAGCCAAAACAAATTCCATGCCAGACACAACTTGTGGCTGTTTATTTCAGCCTGAATTATATCATAGTTCCTGAAGCGACGGAAGTCTTGCATACAATATTGATATATTTTGATACAAATTATTAAACTAAACTACTTTCGTTGGTTTTAGTTTTTTACAAGATATATGTTCTGCTGTTTATAACATGCTATCGAAATAACAATGACTCACTTCACGTCAATCAGACTTTCATAACACGGAAGAAACAAGAAATGAAACAGCCGACAAGAAACAACGATTTTGGGGGAACCACGATCGAACCGCAGTGGTTTGAAAATAAAAAGAACAGAAAGCAGGTCCAAAACAGTCTGTCCAATCCATCGTGAGCTCAAACACTGAAGCTGAACTCTGTAGAAGCCGCTGTACTTCGTGCCGTCTATCACAGCTGCCAATCCCACGATCTGTTGTTTGGTACAAAGCAGGGTTACTGGAATGCATTCCAGCAGTAGCGGCAGGTCCTATTTGAACAAGGATCTTGTACCGAAGTTTCAAGGTTGCATTTTTGAAACGCTTGCAAGAAAGAAATTCTGAATTTCGGCGCCTGCGTTCCCTACGTTCTTTATTTACGAGCGACAAAAATATAAAATGCAATTATGCTGATGAGAAGACATTTCCTCCGAATTTTTATCCTCAAAACAAATATGTGAATGAAGCAAAAGTATTATGTTTGCTGCCGAAATATGAATATTAATTATATACTTGGTGGCGTATCCTAGCAGCTAGGATAACAAATTAACGTTGCGGGAGGAGAGTCTACATCTACTTTTTTTTTGGGGGGGGGGGGGGGGGGTTGTCATCAGTCTTCTGACTGGTTTGATGCGCCCCCCCGCCACGAATTTCTCTCCTGTACCAACCTCTTCATCTCAGAGTACCGCTTGCAACCTATGTCCTCAATTATTTGCTGGATACATTCCAATCTCTTGTTTTCCTCTACAGTTTTTGCCCTCTACAGCTCCTTCTAGTGCCGTGGAAGTCATTCCCTGATGTCTTAACAGACGTCCTATCATGCTGCACCTTCTCCTTGTCAGTGTTTTCCATATATTCCTTTCCTCTCCGATTCTGCACAGAACCTGCTCATTCCTTACCTTATCAGTCATCCTAATTTTCAACATTCGCCTGTACCACTACGTCTCAAATGCTTCGATTCTCTTCTGTTCCGGTTTTCCCACAGTCCATGTTTCACTACCATACACCGAGCGAGGTAGCACAGTGGTTAGACACTGGACTCTCATTAGGGAGGACGACGGTTCAGTCCTGCGTCCGGCCATCCTGATTTAGGTTTTCCGTGATTTTCCTAAATCGCTCCAGGCAAATGCCGGCCGACTTCCTTCCCCATCCTTCCCTAATACGATGAGACCGATGACCTCGCTGTCTGGTCTCCTTCCCCAAACAACCCAACCCAACTACCATACAATGCTGTGCTTCAAACGTGCTCTCAGAAATTTCTTCCTCAAATTAAAACCTATGTTTGATACAAGTAGATTTCTCTTGGCCAGGAATGCCCTTTTTGCCACTGCTAGTCTGCTTTTGATGTCCTCCTTGCTCTGTCCATCATCGGTTATTTTGCTTCCTTGGTAACAGGATTCCGTAACTTCATCAACTTTGTGATCATAAATCCTGATGTTAAGTTTCTCGCTGTTCTCATTTCTGCTACCTCTCATTACTTTCGCCTTTATTCGATTTACTCTCATTCCAGCCCTTGCTGTGGGTGGGTGGTACCCATGGGGAGAGCCCCTGATCAGAGTGGGTGGTATCAGGGCAGATGCTTGGTGCTTGAAGCGTATCAAGCTGCAAAAATCTGGCTGTTCTCAAACAGCCATCTCTTTGAATGGTGAAGGATGATTGAATGCTGCTTTGTATGACCCGGCAGCCTTCCCTTTCTTGGCTACACCATGGAAGGAGGGCCAGGCTCACTGTCTTGGGATGAAACACTTTTCCCACTACCTAGTCTGTACTAGCAAGGATGAGGACATATTCATCGCCACAGAGCCATTGTTTTTTTGTGGAGGACAAGTTTGATGGAGTCTCTCAGTAAGATGCAGTTGGGCTCCCTTTTGATCAAAGCTTCTTCTGCCACCCAATCTGCAGCTCTTCATGCTTGTGATTATCTTGCCAATGTCCCAGTGTGTATTACTCCTCATCAATTCGTGAATATGGTCCAGGGAGTGATTTTTCATAGGGACCTCATCCTGTAAATGGATGAGAAACTCCAGGCTAAATTGTAGCATTAATTTTTTTCAAAGTGTGCAGAAGGGTCGCAAAGACAAGTGCACTGATACCAGTGCCTTCATCCTGTCTTTGAGGGGGTCAAGGTTATGTGCTACAGATGTGACATGAAGCCCTATGTGCCGCCACCCATGAGGTGCTTTCGGTGCTTGCATTTTGGGCATATGTTTCCCTCCATATGGTGGACCCTCTGTGTGGTGACTGTGGATATCCAGTCCATGAGGGAAGCCCCTGTGTCCCGCCACCTGTGTGTGTCACTCAGTTTACAAGAGAAAAAAGAAGATCCAAGAGTACAAGTCCCTGGATCACCTGTCTTATGCTGAGGCTCACCAAAAATATGACACACTCCATCCAGTGTCACTTTCTTCAGTTTTTGCCTCTGTTACATCCTTTCCCCCTCCTACCTCTTCCCCAGTCCCATCCCCTTCTCCCTGGCCAAAGAAGTGCTCCTCTTCTTTGGTATCTGCCAGTGATGGGGCTCCATCCCCCCCCCCCCCCCGCCTCCCCCAGGACCACTCCTCCTGGCAACTCTCAAGCCAGAAGCCTCTTACCACAACTCGGCCCTGAGACACACCATCTGTGTGCCCCAAGTTCGCCCACTCTGTTTTGGTTCCAGATGCTACAGACGCCTGTACTCTCTTTGTACCCTGCCCTCCTTCAGCTCCATAAGATTAGAAGACAAAACTTAAGTTCCAAGACAAGGCCACCCTGGTGCCCCCGGAGGTGCCACTCCTCCCTCGCAACCTGAGTCTGACATCTTATTTACGGATGTCACCCCTTTCTTGTCGATGACGACCACTGAGTGACATGACCTCCTCTCGGCTTCTTTATGTCTAACCTGGCCTCTCACCACACAATCACCCAGTGAAATTGCAACAGATACTATAGTCACCTACCGGAAATGCAACGTCTTCTTTCCTCCTATTCTGTGCTGTGTCCTGCTCTTCAAGAAACGCACTTCTTTGATGACCGCTTTCCAACATTTCGTGGTTATCGGACATTCTGTCAGAGCTGTGCCCGCCCTAGGGTAGCATTTTGAAGTGTCTGCACTTTAGTTCACTCCATTGTCATTAGTGATTGGATCCTCCTCCATACCAAACTGGAGGCAACAGTAGTTAGAGTGCAAACAACTCTGTCTATCACCGTTTGCAATGTCTACCGCCCTCCAGGTAGGCCAATTCCTTATGTTGAACTGTCTACCTTAATGCAGCAACTCCCGTTCCCATTTCTCCTCATCAGAGATTTCAATGCCCGCAACCCACTGTGGGGGAATGCTACTTCAAAGGGTACTTCAGTGCTGCTCATGGCACCTTTACTGTTATCGATCTCATGATCTCCTCTCCTGTTCTTGTGGCTTCCTTACACTGGTCATCCCATGATGATCTTTGTGACAATGACCACTTTTCGGTGATTCTATTGCTCCCCTGCTGCCACCAGGCAGACAGCAACCCACATTGGGTATTCTGCAGGGTCAGTTGGCCTTTATATATGTCTGCTGTGCACTTCGACACCCCCCTCTTGAAGTGCATTGATGCGTTTGTGCAAGCTGTCTCTGCCCCTATTCTTCATGTTGATGGTACTGCTGCCCCCCCCCCCCCCCCCCGTCCACAGGTTCCCGTCATCATCAACCGGTATCGTGCTGGGCCAAGGATGTAGCAGTCACTGTGCAGGACTGCCAACAGGCACTGCCGCAATTTAAATGACACCCACTTCACAAACCAACCTCCTTACTTTTAAGCATCTCCATGCTAAGGGTTATTACCTTATTAAACAGAGTAAAAAATGAATGCTGGGAGCGCTATGTTTCCTCCTTGGGGACATGTGTCTCTTCATCACAGATTTCATTCAAGCTCCATAGCCTTCTGGGCCACCAGCGACAGCCAACTGTACAGGCTCTTAGCCTGATCCGTCGGTTATTGCAGAACACCATGCAACACACTTTGCGATGGCATTGGCATCCTCTTCCAATTCTGCTGCCTTTCTCCAGCAGAAATGCGGAGTTGAACAGACCCCCTCGGTTTCAACCTGCACCACACTGAACTGTATACTGAGTCCTTCAGTGAATGGGAATTCTTGCAGGTTCTTACCTCTTCACTTGATATGGCCCCAGGCCCTGATTCCATCCACAACCAGATGGTCCAACACTTGGACATTACCCAGAGGCAACATCTCCTCAGGGTCATCAACTGCATTTGGTTCACGGTTGCTTTCCAGTCACAATGGTGAGACAGTGTAATAATCCACATCCTTCACTCAGGAAGAACCCAACATCTCTCAACAGCTACCGCCCGATTAGCCCAATGAATGTACTCTGTAAACTGCTTGAGAATGGTTAGATTCAGATTATGTTGGGTACTTGAATCTCGTGGCCTTTTGTCTCAGTATCAGTGTGGTTTCTGGGAAGGACAATTTCCAGCTGACCATTTACTCAGATTAGAAATGGCAATCCAACAGGCTTTTACTAATCACCGGCACCTTTCTTTAATCTCAAAGGCATATGACATGGCTTGGTGCCATCACATTTTAGTTACCCTCCATGACTGGTGTTTCGTGGCCCCCTTCTGACTTTTATCCAGTAGTTTTTATCTCACTGGGTCTTCTGGGTTTGAATTGGCACTTCACTCAGTGCCCTGCAGATTCAGCAGAACAGTATCCTATAGGATTCTGTGTTATGTGTCACACTCTTCCTCATAGCCATCAGTGGGCATGTAATCTCTGTTGAGCCTATGGTTACCCCAGTGTTGCACGATGACAATTTTTGCATCTGGTGCAGCTCCCACTTGGTAGCTTCTGCTGAAAGCTGGCTTCAAGGTGTGCCATCTGATGGGTCTCTGCATGGGCCATCTCCCATGGCTTTCAGTTTTCTTCTTCCAAAATGTGGGTTATGTGTTTTTGTCGTCAACCCACAGTATGCCCCAAATCCAGAACATTGTTTAGGCAAGCAGCTCCTCGATATTGTAGCACAGTCCCATTTCTTGGGCCTTATTTTTGATAAAAAGCTGACATGGCTGCCCCATATTGGCCTCCTAAAGACTACATGCTTGAGAGAGCTTAGTGCTCTCCGTCTCCTGGCCCACACATCTTGGGGTGCAGAATGTGCCACTCTTCTCCATCTTTACTGTGTTCTGGTCTTGTCCAGACTAGATTATGGTAGGTTTATGGCTCAGCGGCTCCTTCCACTCTGCAACTACTTGACCCTGTTCACCATTGTGGGGTATGTCTGGCTATTGGTGCCTTTCGCACTAGTCCCATTGACAGTCTCCTCACAGAAGTGAGGATTCCCCCGCTACAAATACAACAGAGCCAACTACTGGTTTCTTATGCAGTCACCATTCACCAATTACCTGATCATCCTGTGTACCCTGTTCTCTCTGCAAATGAGGGATGTCTCCTTTCTGACAACCGTCCACAGGTGGGATTTTCGATGGAATGCATCTCAGTTCCCCTGTCAGGATCTCCATCTCCACTCGCTGGAATGTGCTCCATGTATTTCCTCCCACATCCCCCTTTGGATGGTGCCTAAACCATGTTTAGGACCGACCTATTACAGGGTTCTAAGATCTCTATCACCCCTATGGGTTTCTGGCATCTTGTATGTGCCATTTTGCCGAGTTCTAGGGTGCCACCATCTTCTACACTGATGGTTCTAAGACGATAGATAAGGTGGGATATGCTTTCATGTCTCCTACTGGCTTAGAACACAATTTATTGCTGAGATCATGTAGTGTGTTCACAGCAGAGCATTTAGCCATTCACAGAGCCCTCCATTTTGTTTCTCAGGCCTTCCTCCACAGTGTTTTAATTTGTACTGACTCAATGAGCAGCCTGCAGGCTGTTGACTGATGCTACTCTCATCACCCTTAGGTCTCTGATATCCATGGCCTTTTCTCTGCCATTGGCAATGCCACCTGCTCAGTTGTCTTTCTCTGGATCCCAAGTCGTGTGGGCATCCCAAGGAATGAACTGGCTGACTGTTTGGCTAAAGAAGCAGATACTTATCCTCCATTCCCTTTCAGGATTCCAGCTGTGGATAAGCGGATCTATGTCAAATCTCTCATTGCCCAAAAGTGGAATGACATCTGGTGCACTACTGCTCACAGTATAAACTCTGCATTATCAAGGAGTCTACTATAGTTTGGCACTCTTCCTTCTGCTCCTCTTGGAAGGACTCCACTGTTTTATGCTGTCTACACATTGGTCGCACCCAGCTCACCCATTGCTTTCTCTTGCATGACAAACCAACCTCACAATGTGCATTACCTTTTACAGATTCAGCATGCAGCCGGAAGCCAGGGTCACGGCAGCAGACCATGTTGCATTTTGGCATGAGGAACTTCCTATGGAGGTGGACACAGCCTCATCCCTGATTCCATCATCATAGCAGCCCATGTTGCCATAGGCAACATTTCTGTGCCCTACCACCTCCCTTCTGCCCCCCCCCCCAGAGAAAGATAATCTCACTGCAAATAAAAGATGGTTCTGGCTTTTGGTAAATGTTAGCAGCATTAGCCACAGTTGTTAAGAGGCAGACCAAAAGCCAAAACATGATTCACGTGGTAATAACAGAGATAGTAAATATAAGTAAAATCATTGGTATGAATACTAAAGTTTAAGTTCAGGCAATATTATGTAGTACCCAAATGTGTAATGGTACATTAGAAGCAAATTTGAATGCATAAAAAAATTAGGTTAAAAGACACAAAGAGCTTTCAGCTGGAATCAGTTGACCATACGCCAATCAATGCTTGCAATTGAACTTTACTCTTAAAAGGCAGTGAATTCAACAGAACTATAAAGTGATATAAGCATGTTTTATTTTCACACTGCAAATTAATATGCTCTTGCTATTGACACAAACGAAAGTATAAAATATTCCCGGACTTCTTGCCATGTCAGTTCAGGGTAATACCTTGAGCTTTCAATGAATTCTACAATCATCTTCGTCAGGAGCAACCAACAGTCAAAATTGCTGCTGTAGTGGCCTTATATAGTCCAAAGACAGCTTCTGATTGGTCGATAGTTATGTCATGCTGTTGCAGATGGTGTCAGTGTCTGCGCTGGTGTTGCTACCACCCCTGATGTTGAGTAAACATTCTGACAAATATCTCTGGCTCTTATTTGCATTGACAGCTCGTTTCCATGCACAGCTAAAACTATATCTGCCATTACATTTTTATTTCTACAGCCTCTTTAATTTTAGAGTTCCAATATGCGGTGGCCTGAGACAAAACTTTTGTTTCATCAAACAGTATTTTATGTTTGTTTGTGAGGCTGTACCCAGCAGCTGCAGATTTCTCCAGTTCTCTATTTTTAATATGCCACTGAAGTTCTGCACAACAGTCAGAAAGATGTGGCTGGACTAACTGATGTAACTGCTTCCACATTCACGTGGGATGTAGAAAATCCTTGAAATCCTGAGGCTGAGAGTGTCGTTAACAAGGCATAGTGTCTGCTTTATCTTAGGAGGTCAGAAAGTAGATCTGATAACTTGTCTTCCCAGGACTCTGCCTATTTTGCTGACTATAGTACTGCAGAACAGATGGAATGCAATCAGTGACTCAACACATGAATGTTCAATGTTTTCACCTTTCCTTAACTTGGAGAACACTGACTTGTTAACATATGACCCATAGCTATACATTCAAAACACGTACTTCAGATGATTAATTTTGGAATCCAAGCAGCCCTTGTCATTTTTTGCTCTGTATACCAATGCGTTTAAAGCTACTCTCTTCTGGACTGTATGGTGAAAACCCTGGGCACTAGGGTAGAAATCAGTGTGACTCATGGTACACTGAGTGACTGAGACATTCATCAGACTTTTGTTGTACCAGAACATCTAAAAACGGCAGCCTTTCCTCTTTCTCTGTCTTGCCAGTGAACTGGATGTTTGGGTGCATGCTGTTCATATGTTTCTGGAAGTGCTCAAGAGCTTCTACACCACGTGGCCAAACCACAGACATGTTGTCAACATAATAATAAAGTGAAGATGGATGGAGGGGAGCTGAATTTAATGCATGTTTCTCAAAATGTTCCATAAAAATCTTGGTCATTGCTGGTGACAACTGAGAACCCATAGTCATTCTGTTTGTCATTTCATAAATGCTGTACAAGAAGTAGATGGTTGTCGTAACATATCAGAACAACATTATTGTTTCAGGAGTAACATGCTCTGCCAACAGTTTCAATTTGTCTTCCACAGAAACTTTTGTAAATAGTGATATCACATCCAGGATGACTAAAACATCATTTAGACCAACACTGATGTGTTTAATTTTCTCAGTGAACATCTGTGACGTTCACAGCGACCAACTATCGAAGTCATCAACGTACTTAAATATTTGACCAGCCTCTAGGTAGGACAACCAATGGTGCTACCTTCCTTGTGGACTGTAGGTAATCTGTACAGCCTGAGAGGGCTAGCAGCTCATGCTCTACGATTTTCGATTACATTCTCTGGTACACCTGCCTTCCTCAGTAGCTCCACTGTTTTTCTGCTGTGAGACAGAGTTTGGTCTCATTTTAAGCATTTGTATGTGCTATCTTCCAACAGGGATGTCACTTCATTGTGGTATTCGGTGGTATTACAAACAGCTGTGGCATTTCCCTTGTCAGCAGGAAGTACCACAAGATCTTGATCTCTCTGCAATGCATTCAGCCTTCAACTGTGAATGTGGATATAATCTTAGGGGTGCATGGAAATGAGCTCTCGTGGTGCAGAGATGTGCCAGAGGTATTTGTCCCAATGTTTACGCTTCAGCATGAGCGATGGTGGCACTAGTGCAGACATTGACACCATCTGTAACAGCATGATGTAACTACCAACCAATCAGGAGCTGCCTTTGAGCTATTTAAGGCCATCACAGCAGAAATTTTGACAGTTGGTTGCTCTTGACAAAGAAAATGATGGAAATTGTTGAAAGCTCCAGGTTTTACTCTGAACTGACGCAGAAAGACATCCAAGAATGTTTTATACAACAGTGCTACCATGAAAGACTTCGTTCTCAGACAGAAAATATTGTTTCATTGCCTTATGCCCCTTACAGGAGCCAAATTTTATTGCCATTTTCTTTTCTGACTTTACATCATGGAAAAAAAAATATTTGAGGTGCAACCAATTTGAATGGTACCACATGTTAATGTGGCAGCTGATAGCTGATTCATTTGATTGTGATGGAAGATACTTTCATCACTTCTATTTGGTTGACCGGGGGTAGAGATGGCACACTGCTACTGATGTCATTTGTTAAATTCTGAACCTATCCTTAACACCACATGGAGAGAGCGCATGTAATACTATCAATTGTGATCCATGCATCAGATGAGTACATTAAGTTCAGCAGCCACATTAGTGTTGTTTGATGGATGAAGGCTGTGGGCTGACATCATCCTATACACCCTTCCTACTGTTCTCAATATGGTCAACAAAAATTTGGACAACATGTTTCATCTTGTATACTTTTACTGTTACCAGGCCTGTTGAATGTGAGCAGTGTCAGATGTTGAGTGATCACTGTGAATACCATGGAGATGCTGTATGTCCATGAGAGACAAAATTATCAGCATCTGAGAGTTTGACAGGGGCCTCATTGTGGGTCTCCATTTGGCTGGCTTGTCAAATCATGCAATATGCAGATTTGTGAGGCATTGGGATGTGACAGTGGCCCAGTTTTTGACTACATGGGAACATGAAGGCAGGCACACTTGTCATCAAGGTTCTGGCCGCCCATTGCAACACAGGACTATCATATTGTGGGCCAAGCACATTGTAAACCCTTCACATCTGTGCCTGCCGTCCAATAACAAAGGAGTTCTGATAGCACAGCATCATGCCACAGACATCCTGCATCCTCACATTTTAGCTGGCATGCAACTGTATTTTGGTGCCATTTCTCAACAGGAGACTGCCTGTCCATGCAAGGCAAGTGTCTCTATGAACTGTCTGCATGATACTGAGGAACTCTCATGGCCAGGAAGATCACCAGATCTGTCCTTGATAGAACATAATTATGTGGGACCAGCTTAGACATAAGCTCTGGCCCTGTGTCAGTATCCAGGATATCAAGGACCAGTTGCAACAGTTCTGGGCCACCATGCTTCAGTAGACAGACCAGTGGCTTTATGACACTGTAGCTAACCAAATTAGCACATGCAGCCAGGTCTGAGGATGCACAAAATCATATTGATAAGTGGTCTCATCCACTCTTCCTGCAAGTTCTTTGTAAATTTGGCTTGATTTGTAATTACTGAAATAACATCTCACACTCTCTCGACTAGTGAAGTTTCATTTCATTTCCTTCCACCTGTAATCTCCCCTCTCCTTCCTAACTGCAGCTGTTGTCCGCATTAGTCTTTTATGGAGATTTGAAAGGAGTGAAGATTACAATAAACTTTCTAGTTTACTTAGCTTTTCATGTTAGGTTGGCTCCAGTTCTTCTTACCTAGGGGTCTGATTCTTGAAGGTGAAATTGTCATATTTTAGGTCCTCATGGATGGATTTACCAAATAAATGTGAAGATTGTTGTTGCAGAATTTTTGTTATCATGTAAACATATTTTTTCACATTTTAGTATATCATAGAGTCTTTTGATTTTTCACATTAACAAAGCTGAAATTACATTGTTCACACAAAATAGAAAAATATGTCTGATCACATCAGAGGTGTGCTTACGACTCCCACACTCTGTGGAAATAACTATATTCCAAAGGTTTAAAATTTTTCGTAAAAAATGGATTTTTACAAGTTTCTGTTAGATTTTTACTTTTGATTATTATTTCATAAATGAGTCTAGAAATAAACATAGTAACCAGTACAGTATTGCATAACTAATAACAGAAATTTAGGTGTGCTAATAATTCGTAATTTCAAATGTTTTTTAAAAAAATAATTGTAACTGTACTTTCAGAACTTGTACTTATGGATTATAACATCACAACTAATACGTTTTATAAAGTAATTCATTTTCATAAATTTTAGCTTGAAATATAACATACTGTGTATAAAATTATATGAAAGTTTTCAGAAAAGCAATTGAGATAATAATGACCTGTCCAAAATTTGAAAAATAATACTGGTACCGACAACTACTGTTGAGGAAAAGTAATGCTAGAGGAGGATGCCCCATTACACACCCTTCTGTGTGCTTTACTTTTTATGTCAGACAGTGTATGTTTTCAAACTATGTCCAACATGT
Source organism: Schistocerca americana (assembly GCF_021461395.2). NCBI lineage: Eukaryota > Metazoa > Arthropoda > Insecta > Orthoptera > Acrididae > Schistocerca > Schistocerca americana. The sequence goes on from NC_060120.1 coordinate 263,770,230, forward strand.
AGCTGAGCAGCCAGCAAGAGTAACTATAATGCAGAGGATCCATGTTCAATTTCTGGTACTGCCTCCTTTGGTGGAATAACAAACGGGTTGGACTCAGCCTTGTGAGTCCAAGAGATGACGTACTAGAATGAGAAGTAGCAGCTTCAAGATCTGTGATGCTGGCAACGGCAAGGAGAGCGGGGTCCTGACACTGTTCCCTCCCATACCCCATCCAAATGATGCCGTGTGACAGAGGATGGTATGGTGGCCAGTTGGTGTCATGTGTTCCTATGGGCCCTATGGTGGAGTTACTTTTTTAAAGTTTTTTTTATTCAGATTTTATCTCCTACCATTTATAAATTGTTGATAAAGCACAAACTGTACAATGAAGCAAATTGCAACCTCATTTTCGGTGGCATATACAAATAGCAGTTTCATAAAGCTGATCTAAATTTGAAAAGCCAGAGGTTGATATTTCATAAATGTGATGGCTTACCTACATTTATACTCTGAAAACCACCATTAAATGCATGGAAGAGGGTACTTACCATTGCAGAACATATTAAGGTTTCTTCTTGTTCTATTTATGTACAGTACATGGGGAGAATACCTGTGTGCATGTTGTAATTAATCTAACCTTGTATTCATGGGTCCTATGGAAGTGATGTATAAGATGCTGGATTATATTTTTATTTTTTAAAAATATTTTACAGATATGACTGACAATAATTCAGAAGTAACGAGAAGGAAATAGCCACTCAACATGCAGACACAGAGCTTGCTGAAAATAATGACAAGGAAAGTGCTGGAACAGATAGTTTGTTACTATGCTACAAGTTCAATATGCAACGACATCTGATCACACCACTCTCCAAACTAGGTTTCCTTTTATAACAAAACACACTGAAGTTAAAATTTACCATCCATTAAAATTATACAAACAACACCACTAGTAAGCCAAGGCTGATGGGACTAGATGGAAACCATACCGTAATACATTCCAGACAAATTGTATCAGTACTTCTAAACATGAAATTCTGTATCCACACACAAGTGGGAGGCAGAACAATAACTGATGATACATGTTCCTATTAGTTAACTCATTCCTAATTTCATACAGACATTTACTTCCACAATTGGACTATTACCGTAATAACCCACTATATGATTATCCCCAATTTTTATGTGCCTCCTTGAGAAAATTTTGTTGTTAATATATTCTGACCAATCAAAATTACAAACAGGTTTACTGATATAAGGTATCTGACTAAGAAAGTTAACATCGTACCTATTCTAACCTTGTGCTATTTATTGACGCAATACATTTTGATGACACAAGGAGAAGTAAAATAAGGAAAAAGAAATGGTTTCCATTAATTTTTATCGCCATGTACTCTTTTTGCTTACTATCTAAACCAGTGCTCCGTGGTGTCACAATTATTAATGATCAACACAGATATGTTACACCATAACTTCGTCAGGTATGATGATCTGCTCTTGTGATAGTCAGCAAAATGACGTCATAAAGAGGGAAGCGAGTGTCAGCCAAGACACCATTTCACAAGAAGGTATATTCAGAATGAAAGATTGCATGTACACTCTTTGACATAAAACTTGACCGGCGGCCGGCCGCTTCAGAGGCTAAGTCCACGCCGATCGCGACATGGGACAAAAAAACTGGCCAACTCGCTAATTCTCTAAGTCCGCTTATCTGCACAATCTGGCAACACTGTAGACTGCGGCACTTCCTGGAGGAAAACTTGTCCCATGATACAGAAACTCTAGGCTGATTACGCCTGTGGTCTAGCGGTAGCGTGCGTTGTTTCTATTCATAATGTCAGTGGATTGAGAGCAGCTGGCATAAAATATTTTTATAGCCTCTTCTGTCTGAATGCTGAAGACGTGAATGTAATGGTAGCGCAGATTCAATCTATTTCGCTTTGTGACACACCGATATCAAAATTTTATCCAGTAACGATTTTGCGGCAGGTTTCCTGCAGACTGTCCTCCTCTGGACGCCGTATGCGGCAAAGCTCCGGGATCCATTTGCTGGCTACTGGCAGCGGCCGTGGCGACAGCAGCGGCGCTGCACTCCCCCGTTCTTTATCGAAAGCGCCTGCTACCGCTCATCGCTTTTGATGATTTAAAACGCTTTATTATTAAATGTTGCTCCACAGAAAATTTCTACAATTTCCATTCACGCTCAAAAGCAACGGAGACAGACGCCCTTATTAGTAGGCGGGTATTATATTACATTAATCGGCAAGAGCTGAGTATGGCCCGAAATTAATTTTATAGACTGGGACTACATTCGATAAATTTATAAATGCTTCATACCTCGTTTCTTTTCCTTTCAAACTCAATCATTTGTGCAACTTTTGGTCAATGTTTGGATGTTTTCGTCAAGCCAGAGTGAGCGTCTGTGGTGTAAAGTGTATTACAGTTCTTGTTTCATTCCTTATGGTAAGTCTATGCGATAAACTGTGTGAATACCTTGCAATGCATGCTCTGTAGCAGTGCAGGAACACTGCACATTTGGAGTTCATGAAGTATTTATTGTTGATGGGAAGTGATAGTTAAGGTCATCAGATTTAAACCAGAAAAATTTGTCGTTTTCAAGGTTTCAGAGAACGGAAAGGAATTGCTAACGCCGGAGTTAGAAAACGTCTACAGTTAAATGCTATTGCAAAAATTTAGAAGAAGGGAACTATATTAATGAACATGTGCACTTCATAAACAACCTTCTGACATGTTAGACCTATATGACGAACAAAGCTCAAATTTATATCGTTGACAGTCGGTTTGAATCTTTTCAGGGTCTATTTTACAGTGAAGCACCTTGGAATTTGCAAAGCAGAAATCCATGATATTAACTTAATTTACTAAGTCGAAACCGGACGAAGATTGATGTTTAAAGGCACTCTTCAGATTTCGCATAAGAAATTTTTACCAGCAGTTTGCAACTCCATTAATTAAAATGGAAAATAAAAGGTTGTAGTCAGCGGCTTCTACCGTGATTCTAACTGCTATGTCTTATAGTACAAGCACTGCAACGCACAAGGGAACCTCTGAGCTAACGACACACTGGCTGCGAGAGGCGGAATATAGTCACTGCGATGTTGCCTGAGCCTCAAAACGCAACCTTAAACACACGAACAGAGGAGGTGGAGATTACTGTTTTAACGTCCCGTCGACAACGATGTCATTAGAGACGGAGCACAAGCTCGGATTAGGGAAGGATGGGGAAGGAAATCGGCCGTGCCCTTCCTAAGGAACCATCCCGGCATTTGCCTGAAGCGATTTAGGGAAATCATTGAAAACCTAAATCAGGATGGCCGGGCGCGGGATTGCACCGTCGTCCTCCCGAATGCACACACAAACAGGTGTTACTTATGTAAAGAACGCCGTTCTTGGAGTCCAGAAATTAAATATACTTTCTAATTGTGTCATCTTGCAGTGGATTATATCGTACGAGTCTTCGATGTGGAAAACGAATGTCAAGTGAATTTAGCGAGGTAACGCCGACCTACACCCGGAAGTAAATGCACTATGAGAGTGTTGACAAATACTTGCTACGACGCTGCCATTTCTAGGTTCTCTGACCAGGCAGCTCTTCAGCGAAATGCTTGCCGTGATTCTCCGATACGGTTCTTCAGAGTGGAGACGCGCGCGCACGTTTGGTTTTTATGCGGCGTTCTCCCCTGATGGTTTCTGACGTCGCCTTGTGGGCTATGTATACATATGAGACATTCAATTATCATTAATCCAGAATCATACAAGTTTCAGCTTCCGGCGTGGAAGAAGGCTGTTGACGCCGACATTATATCATTTCAACGTAGGGAAAGCAAAACGGATCATTCAATGTTTCTCATTCAACATAAAGCATGTGAGATAATTTTCCGTAACGTTCATAATCATCTAAAAATACAAACGAAGTAAAAATACACCGGAAGCTTATTCGAATTGAATATAGCGCTTTGCACCTCGATGTCGAATTTGTCCACTTGCAATCTTTTGCAGCATACACATAGAATGTCATGATTACCACGAGAATGAAGAAATATGTTGGTAAGGATGGAAGCAAGAAGAGACGCAGTCAACAAATATTCTATTCCTCATGGCATTCATTTCATTTGACACGTAAGAAGAGGTAAAGCGGGAATTTACTTTCGTTAACACGAAAGATATGCCGCACATATTCATAACGAGGAAGTCTGCGTCTTCATACGTTTCCTCCTTGAAATGTGTATGCTCTATTATATACTAAGTAGCCCGATCATTGTTTCAGTAATGTTACCCTCTTGTTTGACCCCGTAACGATGAACAGATTCCAAATGCATGTCTCCCTTCCTGGGTTGTTTTTTGTGTTTTATTGCTTGGAATTCCTGAAGCAGACCACTGTGCCTTCCCCCCTCGTGGGTTAGGTCTCAAAACTAAACCGCTTTGTATCCAATGGCATAATTTATTCAGACAGCATCAGCATAAGACTATCAAACAAGGCCTTCCATTTACAGTTGCAGCACTCTAACCAGCACTGACCAAAGTGTAATCCACGGTCATGGTCCTAAATTATCAGCTGTCTGCTACTGTGGCAAAGTCCGTACTACACTTTCGATTCCGCAGCACCATTTTATCTGGTAACACTGTGTAGTTGCACAGTTGTGCTACCAGGTCTGTCCTCACACTGTCAACTTTATGTATCTCACTTCTCCTGTAGCGTAGATCACGAGAAGCCGAAGTAAATGAGTGTATTCTGCATGACGTAACATTCAGTATTCCCTTCTTTCATAGCCACTCTTCATGTGCATCGATACCAAATAGGAATGCGAAAACTCTTGCGAGTGAGAGAATGACAATAACAATCGTAACAAGAACAAGCAAATAATGAATGATGTTTATTCCAACGCAGAACGAGAATGGCTTTAAATATAAAAATCTGTATCTATATCTATATCCATATCTATTGATCTTTGAGTTGGCACAATGCAAATATATTCTTAGCATTTAGTTACTGAATTTAGTTCTGGATGTTTGCAGAGAAAAGGAAAAGTCGGTACTTCTCGCTAGTGTAATATAATGTGAACCAGCAACTACCCTTTCCTTAGAACACGACTCAAGCAGGTCCTCAAGTAGGTAGCAAGGCACTGCTGCATTCTGTTCCCTGACATTGCTCTGATGACGGTTAATGCAGATAGTTCCGATTATGAAATACAAAACGTATTGCAGGTTAGTTCCTAGGATAGTAACATTAAATTTGCGTTGTAGACGGCACATGAACGTGACGACTATCCATATTACTCATCAATATAAAAAGACAATATTTTGGGAATTTAGCAGGATTACTCAAAATGAATTCTGAAATTGGGTGACTGACTGCACAGGTGCTAAACGTCGTCAAGAGTATACGATGTCCTAATCGCATTAGGAATATGAAGATCGTCTTCGACAGCTCGCACCTTTCACATTGCTATCTCCACCCTACTCCAGACAGCCCTCGGTGGAGTTGCACTACGTTGCCGATGTTATGGAAGGCCTTCAAACCGACAACAGACCACATATTGAAAAATACAAGCGAATTGTCTTGCAGCGTAAGCTTATTGTAACTAATCTAAAAATTATTGGAGAGGAACATTGTCCTATTCAAAAAAAGTAAAATGTTACACACTGTTGACGTCAAACGGACATTATTTATGTCCTGTCTTGTGTCCTACTCATCTATAATATCAAGTGTACTATGAAAATGATTATATATAATGGATGATAGGGTAATGCATTGATACCAGATGGTGGGGGCCGGCCGGTGTGGCCGTGCGGTTCTAGGCGCTTCAGTCTGGAACCGCGTGACCGCTACGGTCGCAGGTTCGAATCCTGCCTCGGGCATGGATGTGAGTGATGTCCTTAGGTTAGTTAGGTTTAAGTAGTTCTAAGTTCTAGGGGACTGATGACCTTAGAAGTTAAGTCCCATAGTGCTCAGAGCCATTTGAACCATTTGAACTATTTAACACAAAATGACATTAAAAATTAAAGTTATTCACGAGCAGCTAGTTGAGAATATGTATGAACATTAAATGACACGACGAACTGAAATAATATGACGAAGAGTTCAGCGCTCACTGGGAATAGAGCCCCACACATATCGTTGTTGACTACACACAAAGAGACGTCAGCTACCGAATTTTTCTCCACCAGCTGCTCAGAATAGCATCTTGAACTTACAGTCATCTCGCAAATAGTTCTGTGTCTCACTGGGAGTTAAAAACGTCAGATATCGTTAGTGTTGACAACGAATGAAAATACATTAAAAATCAAAATTATTATCCACCAGCAGATAGGTGTTCTCCTGATAGAGCTTGATAATACATAATTAAATCTTTAGTGCCGGGCCAGGATTCGATCCCATTCACGCGTAATATGTGAAGGTGTTGAGGAATCTGCAGTTTTGAACAAACAACAAATTGTAGCCGAACTGTATTGCCACGAAGGGATCAAATTCCGCGTTAAGGGCGATCCGAGTTGCATTCCCAGTTTAGAACCAATTTTATCGACATACAGAAGCTCAAATAAAAGATGGAATAAGTGTCCTGTGACCATACATAGCGTTTGTGTCGTCACTTGAAATAAATAACTAGTATAAGAAAGGTTACTGGTGATAGAGTTTCTACATGTCGCCACTCCAGACTTTATTGTGGTTCAACCTACCGTCTACGTGGTAAAGAAGGAATATCATCTTTAATGTGAATTTTCAGACCACGCAGCCATTATATCTCCTTCACTTGGTGTAGCCAGGAGACAATGGAATCTGTCTCTCCCTATCTAAAATCATTGACGGAAGTGGGAATCGAACCCAGACCATAGGTATAACAACCTACCATCCGTCCAACAGACCACGAAATCCTCTTCTCTGCGAGTCATTTTCCTATCGTAACGCAGATGCGCCACACTGGATGAGAATTCTGACACACAGGCTCCCTGTAGTAATTTGCAGCATGTTCAGTAAATTCATTTACTTGGTTGACCGAATCACCATGAACTAGCTGCCTCGGCTACCCAGTGCATACATTCGACTATTTTGTAATCACAGAAATAAAATCACGTAACTGCCACCTACACACAACTGCCAACAGTGTAGGATGCAGAAGTTTAAATAGGAAGTGTTCCTTTCCACTTGAGCTATTCTATTGCGTTATCTGTTACTAGAAAACGTCGTTCAGTCCAAAAGAAAAGCTGTAACTGTTTGTCTCTCAGAAGTCAAGACCTGGCCATATGCATAATCTCACAGTGCTGTGGAATCCAAAAGTTCTGGAGGAATAGTTGCCGAGCTCTGGAGCTTATGTAGCTACGTGTCAGCTTGTAGCATAGATAAAATGTCGCGAGTTCGAATACATTCAGTGCTACATTTTTTAAAACGCAATTCTGCTCTCTGCTGAAGGTATCAATCTAATGGACATAATTCCCTTCACTTCTCAACCCAAAGTAGTCGCATGTGGAAAAAGGGCTAACTACTGTGACATTTTGTTCTATTCAGGTTTAATAGACAGCAGGCAGCAGATGCATCTCGAAGATGTGCAGGGAGAGCGCATCGTGCCATAATATGTCAGAAAAGTATTTTCTACATTAGCCGTCGTGTGGTAGTGATATTTTATTCTTCTTCAAACTTTGTTTGACAGCTTTAACTCAGAACAAGTTTTCTACATGCATGTAATCAATAAACTGCATGTGCATTGTCAGACTGTCATAGGTAACATCAGAGAATTCGCATATATCGTTGATGATTAATTTCTCTCTCATGTTTACTATTGTTTTAACAACACTGAAGGAAACCTTACGAAAATTGTGCACTGTATTATAAGAAATGAAATAAAACTAACCATGATAACCTTACGACGAAAGTATCTGTACACAAGCATGCCTCTATCGACACGAATTAGTAAAATACTACTCACTTAGATTTTGATTGGGTCTGTGTTTAATTGGCATGCTGTGTCATACTCAAGAGGTATGCAAATATGGCAATTCATAAATATAGTTACGTATTCCTAGAAACCCAAAATTCGCTTGGCAGCAGCGGAAAGAGGCCTTACCTGTTGTGCAGCATTGTAAGTTTTTCAACATTGCACTATGAGCTGAAAGCATTTTCTTGCGATTTCCTTATTGATGTTTGATCTGACTGCTTGTAGCTCTTTCACAGAAGGGATAAAAACGTTGCAGTCAGTGAGACTGGAACTGCGAACCGTAACAGATGCTTTTTCACAGGTCAGCACGTTACCACAGAGCTGGCGATGAGGTATGGGTCTCTGCTTCCTATTACGAGGCCAATAGGAACTCGAACTCGTAAACCGCTATTTGAAGGTCGAGATTAGTTGCGGTTTCCACCTGCAACGACTTTCCTGGGCTGAAAACCGTAAATTTTCAATCTTTTGTTACCCTTCAAGCGATAATAACTCAGATTATTCAATGGAAATGACAGGTAAAATCAAGTGAACTTTGAGGCTTAATTCCGTGCACACCAGGAAGTAACTCGTCGATCACAGAGTTGCCAAACATACGTTGCCTTGTTGCCAAATCTCAGTTACAGTACCAGCAGGAAGAAGACGAACCGATGTGATCCTACAGCGGTCTGGGAAGTGACCATAGCTGGTGTCTCCAAGTCGCGGCTGCTACGGCCTGGAATACGTAATGCGTCTGATTCGCTTTCTGTAACTAGGTTTAGGGACTGGAGCGTAATTACTAATAATACTCAGAACTGACTGCAAACTGAGCATCATAAATCAGTAACTCTCATTGTTGTTTTTATATTTCTTTCGTAAGTGTGCTCAAAACTAAGAAAGTCATTCACAGGCGTTTTCGTGCCTCGCCGATAGTCGAGCACAACATACAAATAAAAATAAAAAAGAACGTGTGTGTGTGTGTGTGTGTGTGTGTGTGTGTGTGTGTGTGTGTGTTTGTGTGTGTGTGTGAGAGAGAGAGAGAGAGAGAGAGAGAGAGATAAATAAAAAGCAATGAGAGGGAGTGTAAAAAATTGTTGTAAAGAAATTGAATCATGGTATTTAAAGAAATCTTTCATTAAAATGACATGTTCCACATCATTACGAAATGTCGTATTCATGATCTATGGAACAAGAGTTAATCTAATGTAATCTAATCTAATCTAATCACATCATATTGATGATTAGCCATGAAGAGTCATGAATTACCGAAATTTTGGCCCATACCAGTAACCAAATCTAAACTTGAAAATAAAAGACGACAATTTTTGTAATAAACCGTGACTCCTATCAAGACCCTTTCGTCCCTGTTATCTAACCACGAAAAATGTCTGATATACCTCCATCCTGAAGTAACAAAGTGTGCAAGCATTTAAAGATGAAGTGCATGATGTGAAGTTCTGTGACGGAGATACGAACCCAACACGTAATCCGGTTGTTAACTAAGAAAAATCAAATGTTACGTATCGGTTTTTCTTACAAGCCGCTAGGCGTCTGAATCTAAAATAAGGATACAAACTTTTTTGCCTAAGGGACAATCGAACTGCACACCTACCGTGCATCCACGAATATAGCTTAAGTATCAGTTGCTTACTCATGAACAGTAAGATGTGCGCGTGTTTGACCAGAAATAACGACACCTGTTGCGATTGTTGGAAACACATGAACAGACATTGTAATTGCGCGTTAATTTTCACTAGCAGGTGGGTGTGCACTTGATAAAGCTAGAAATGAAATTATGAATATTTTTGTACTGGATCAGGTTTCAGACCCACATACTTACCTTTGGAGGAGACCTAGAGAAGATTGCAGTCTTGGGAAAAGGAACGGAATGACTGAACTATACTGTTCCGAGAGATTCAGATCCTCGAAAGAGGAGATACGAATTCGAATCACAGTCCAGCACCAAATTTTTAAACGTCTCTAGTTCAATCAAGTACAAGTAAAATAAGAGCCCTGTCCCTTTAAATGGCTATCGGTTCATCAAATAAAATAAAATTTTCTAATGTAAGTAAGCTTACTGACGACTGTATTTCTGTTTACCATGACTTCCGCTGTGTCATTTCCCAACGTAAACCGGCTCTGCCCAGTTGGTAATGAAGGAACATGATGTTTAAATCGGATTCTGGATTATAACGTCTTTCTCTTGAGCTTACCACAGGTAAAATAAATCTGTTTGTGCCTCTTAAAAGTAAATGCCTGAATCCACGCATTGCACCTGTGATAGCTCGTTCCACCATACTATTGTGGCCACATTACCCAGCCCCAAGAGTGTGCTGTAACGGATGATGTGCTTAGCTTACAAAATTAGTCACGGTGGAAAAAATGCGAGTCTATTAAATGGTCAAGTAGAAGCAAGCTTCTGACGCAGAGATTATGCTATTCTCATGTCAGCAGGATGTAAAGACTCTTCTAGGCATCATAGGCTGGATGTGAAGCCATTTTGATTTTTCACAAATTCAGCAAATTTCTTAGTTCGAGAAAATCCACTGTGAAGTGTGAAGTTTCCGGATAATTCGATTATTACTGTTACTATTAATATCATTTTATTCATACCGCTGCTGTAACACAAGTGCTTGAACATCATTTAATGCCTTTTGGTCACTATAGATGTAGTTTCCCAAGAACAGGTTGTTTCCCTGTCTACGGAATCCTTTTCATGTTAATATCAAACACCAGAAATTACTCGCAGATTACTTTAAAACTAAAGTAATTGACGAAGACGTTACTTGGTAACAAAAACGCACTGCCTTTCTTCATTTACTTTCGCCTAGAAATGGCTATCGAGTACTGACAAACCAAAAGGCAAGAGATCTTACTGCCTTCCGATATACGTTGCTGTTAGTTCTTCCACATGATTTGGTCGACATGACCTGTTTCAAGTTGTGTATGACAGACAGTGTTTTAGAAAATATATTGTTTCCCTTTGAAATAAACTGAAGTATTTTCATTCTAAGCTGTCCAAGTACAAAATTTTCGCAATATTAGTTCAAATTTAATATTCGCTTCTATAATGTAGGAAAGTATTTCACAGTCGCAAAACTCGCATCCGAAACGTTGACCTTACACTTAGTCGCTGCCCATAAATTCTAGCTCAGAGTGACACCAGTTTAAATAACCTAATGTAGCGAAGACTGTTTGCCAGTGCTCTTTCTCACCGGAAAATACGCAATTCACTCATTTGGCTCCATAAGTAAACTGTAACAGTAATTTCTGTGTGAAATTTGTCAGTAAGCTTTTGCCTTCCAACCGGCAAAATACGGCAGAGTTCGGCCGGTAAACAATTCACAAACCCCGATTTAGTGCCAATAAGACGATTTCTTTAAACATTGTCGAAGCTGAGGGAATTTAGTTTCTGCTTAAAACGTCTTAAGTAGCAACGTTCACAGATATCTCAAATAGGAAAAAGCTGAATATCCAGGTACGAAGGTTGTAAAACAAACTTCCCACAGTTTGTGTCAGGTTGATCTTTTCGTCTGATAACACTGCTTAAGTATTTTGTCTAAGAGGTATCACAAGTAGTATCCCTGTAGCTGTGGGAATCATTGGTTGAAAACGAGTTTAACACCAATGGGTACAGTGCTGCTAAATTTTCACAATTATTATCAACCTAACTCTGAGTTCATCCACAAACTGAGGCGTATTTATAATATTGGAGCTAGACTGTGTATCCTTGTCTTTCTTGAGTGGTCATTGGAAGGCGTTTACACACACGTATACAATACTATGAATACTTCAAACGCTATGGTTAACGTTGCTCTCATAAACTACTTTTTTTTAAAAATTCTTCTGGGTCTTCAGCGTGCAATATGTGTTGTAGATACAGTCTCAGACCAAAAAATTGACCGCCGAGTCGTTCACGTAAGGTGGACAATACAATCGTGCTCCTCTCAGAATTCTATGTCTGGCAATATGCTCGATCTAGCAACATGTAGACTGCGGCACTTCCCAGAGGAAGTCTTGACTCCAGTCTTAGTACATTATTCTTGACTACGACCGTAGTCTTGAGGTAAAACGCGAGACCAGCTAATATGATATTGTAGATTCGCTTGAATTACACTCATAACTTCAGCACCGAGAGGAAAGGGGCCATAATAATTTTGTCGATATGTGCTTTCGGTCGCCAGACGTCATATTAGCTGGTCTCGCGTTTTACCTGAAGACTACGGTCGTGTTCCAGCAGCGGTATGAATAAAATGATAGTAATAATAACAGTAATAATCGAATTATCCGGCAACTTCACACTTCACAGTGGATTTTCTCGAACTAAGAAATTTGCTGAATTTGTGAAAAATCAAAATGGCTTCACATCCAGCCTATGATGCCTAGAAGAGTCTTTACATCCTGCTGACATGAGAATAGCATAATCTCTGCGTCAGAAGCTTGCTTCTACTTGACCATTTAATAGACTCGCATTTTTTCCACCGTGACTAATTTTGTAAGCTAAGCACATCATCCGTTACAGCACACTCTTGGGGCTGGGTAATGCGGGCACAATGGTATGGTGGAACGAGCTATCACAGGTGCAATGCGTGGGTTCAGGCATTTACTTTTAAGAGGCACAAACAGATTTATTTTACCTGTGGTAACCTCAAGAGAAAGACGTTATAATCCAGAATCCGATTTAAACATCATATTCCTTCATTACCAACTGGGCAGAGCCGGTTTACGTTGGGAAATGACACAGCGGAAGTCATGGTAAACAGAAATACAGTCGCCAGTAAGCTTACTTACACTAGAAAATTTTATTTTATTTGATGAACCGATAGCCATTTAAAGGGACAGGGCTCTTATTTCACTTGTACTTGATTGAACTAGAGACGTTTAAAAATTTGGTGCTGGACTGTGATTCGAATTCGTATCTCCTCTTTCGAGGATCTGAATCTCTCGGAACAGTGTAGTTCAGTCATTCCGTTCCTTTTCCCAAGACTGCAATCTTCTCTAGGTCTCCTCCAAAGGTAAGTATGTGGGTCTGAAACCTGATCCAGTACAAAAATATTCATAATTTCATTTCTAGCTTTATCAAGTGCACACCCACCTGCTAGTGAAAATTAACGCGCAATTGCAATGTCTGTTCATGTGTTTCCAACAATCGCAACAGGTGTCGTTATTTCGGGTCAAACACGCGCACATCTTACTGTTCATGAGTAAGCAACTGATACTTAAGCTATATTCGTGGATGCACGGTAGGTGTGCAGTTCGATTGTCCCTTAGGCACAAAAGTTTGTATCCTTGTTTTAGATTCAGACACCTAGCGGCTCGTAAGAAAAACCGATACGTAACATTTGAGTTTTCTTAGTTAACAACCGGATTACGTGTTGGGTTCGTATCTCCGTCACAGAACTTCACATCATGCACTTCATCTTTAAATGCATGCACACTTTGTTACTTCAGGATGGAGGTATATCAGACATTTTTCGTGGTTAGATAACAGGGACGAAAGGGTCTTGATAGGAGTCACGGTTTATTACAAAAATTGTCGTCTTTTATTTTCAAGTTTAGATTTGGTTACTGGTATGGGCCAAAATTTCGGTAATTCATGACTCTTCATGGCTAATCATCAATATACCATGATTCAATTTCTTTACAACAATTTTTTACACTCTCTCTCATTGCTTTTTATTGATCTCTCTCTCTCTCTTTCTCTCTCTCTCTCTCTCTCACACACAAACACACACACACACACACGCACACATTCTTTTTTATTTTTATTTGTATGTTGTGCTCGACTATCGGCGAGGCACGAAAACGCCTGTGAATGACTTTCTTAGTTTTGAGCACACTTACGAAAGAAATATAAAAACAACAATGAGAGTTACTGATTTATGATGCTCAGTTTGCAGTCAGTTCTGAGTATTATTAGTAATTACGCTCCAGTCCCTAAACCTAGTTACAGAAAGCGAATCAGACGCATTACGTATTCCAGGCCGTAGCAGCCGCGACTTGGAGACACCAGCTATGGTCACTTCCCAGACCGCTGTAGGATCACATCGCTTCGTCTTCTTCCTGCTGGTACTGTAACTGAGATTTGGCAACAAGGCAACGTATGTTTGGCAACTCTGTGATCGACGAGTTACTTCCTGGTGTGCACGGAATTAAGCCTCAAAGTTCACTTGATTTTACCTGTCATTTCCATTGAATAATCTGAGTTATTATCGCTTGAAGGGTAACAAAAGATTGAAAATTTACGGTTTTCAGCCCAGGAAAGTCGTTGCAGGTGGAAACCGCAACTAATCTCGACCTTCAAATAGCGGTTTACGAGTTCGAGTTCCTATTGCCCTCGTAATAGGAAGCAGAGACCCATACCTCCTCGCCAGCTCTGTGGTAACGTGCTGCCTTTGAAAAAGCGTCTGTTACGGTTCGCAGTTCCAGTCTCACTGACTGCAACGTTTTTATCCCTTCTGTGAAAGAGCTACAAGCAGTCAGATCAAACATCAATAAGGAAATCGCAAGAAAATGCTTTCAGCTCATAGTGCAATGTTGAAAAACTTACAATGCTGCACAACACATAAGGCCTCTTTCCGCTGCTGCCAAGCGAATTTTGGGTTTCTAGGAATACGTAACTATATTTATGAATTGCCACATTTGCATACCTCTTGAGTATGACACAGCATACCAATTAAACACAGACCCAATCAAAATCTAAGTGAGTAGTATTTTACTAATTAGTGTCGATAGAGGCATGCTTGTGTACAGATACTTTCGTCGTAAGGTTATCATGGTTAGTTTTATTTCATTTCTTATAATACAGTGCACAATTTTCGTAAGGTTTCCTTCAGTGTTGTTAAAACAATAGTAAACATGAGAGAGAAATTAATCATCAACGATATATGCGAATTCTCTGATGTTACCTATGACAGTCTGACAATGCACATGCAGTTTATTGATTACATGCATGTAGAAAACTTGTTCTGAGTTAAAGCTGTCAAACAAAGTTTGAAGAAGAATAAAATATCACTACCACACGACGGCTAATGTAGAAAATACTTTTCTGACATATTATGGCACGATGCGCTCTCCCTGCACATCTTCGAGATGCATCTGCTGCCTGCTGTCTATTAAACCTGAATAGAACAAAATGTCACAGTAGTTAGCCCTTTTTCCACATGCGACTACTTTGGGTTGAGAAGTGAAGGGAATTATGTCCATTAGATTGATACCTTCAGCAGAGAGCAGAATTGCGTTTTAAAAAATGTAGCACTGAATGTATTCGAACTCGCGACATTTTATCTATGCTACAAGCTGACACGTAGCTACATAAGCTCCAGAGCTCGGCAACTATTCCTCCAGAACTTTTGGATTCCACAGCACTGTGAGATTATGCATATGGCCAGGTCTTGACTTCTGAGAGACAAACAGTTACAGCTTTTCTTTTGGACTGAACGACGTTTTCTAGTAACAGATAACGCAATAGAATAGCTCAAGTGGAAAGGAACACTTCCTATTTAAACTTCTGCATCCTACACTGTTGGCAGTTCCATTGTCTCCTGGCTACACCAAGTGAAGGAGATATAATGGCTGCGTGGTCTGAAAATTCACATTAAAGATGATATTCCTTCTTTACCACGTAGACGGTAGGTTGAACCACAATAAAGTCTGGAGTGGCGACATGTAGAAACTCTATCACCAGTAACCTTTCTTATACTAGTTATTTATTTCAAGTGACGACACAAACGCTATGTATGGTCACAGGACACTTATTCCATCTTTTATTTGAGCTTCTGTATGTCGATAAAATTGGTTCTAAACTGGGAATGCAACTCAGATCGCCCTTAACGCGGAATTTGATCCCTTCGTGGCAATACAGTTCGGCTACAATTTGTTGTTTGTTCAAAACTGCAGATTCCTCAACACCTTCACATATTACGCGTGAATGGGATCGAATCCTGGCCCGGCACTAAAGATTTAATTATGTATTATCAAGCTCTATCAGGAGTACACCTATCTGCTGGTGGATAATAATTTTGATTTTTAATGTATTTTCATTCGTTGTCAACACTAACGATATCTGACGTTTTTAACTCCCAGTGAGACACAGAACTATTTGCGAGATGACTGTAAGTTCAAGATGCTATTCTGAGCAGCTGGTGGAGAAAAATTCGGTAGCTGACGTCTCTTTG
This sequence comes from Schistocerca americana, assembly GCF_021461395.2. Taxonomy (NCBI): domain Eukaryota; kingdom Metazoa; phylum Arthropoda; class Insecta; order Orthoptera; family Acrididae; genus Schistocerca; species Schistocerca americana. Next base: position 263,786,314 of record NC_060120.1, read on the forward strand.
TGTGTAGTCAACAACGATATGTGTGGGGCTCTATTCCCAGTGAGCGCTGAACTCTTCGTCATATTATTTCAGTTCGTCGTGTCATTTAATGTTCATACATATTCTCAACTAGCTGCTCGTGAATAACTTTAATTTTTAATGTCATTTTGTGTTAAATAGTTCAAATGGTTCAAATGGCTCTGAGCACTATGGGACTTAACTTCTAAGGTCATCAGTCCCCTAGAACTTAGAACTACTTAAACCTAACTAACCTAAGGACATCACTCACATCCATGCCCGAGGCAGGATTCGAACCTGCGACCGTAGCGGTCACGCGGTTCCAGACTGAAGCGCCTAGAACCGCACGGCCACACCGGCCGGCCCCCACCATCTGGTATCAATGCATTACCCTATCATCCATTATATATAATCATTTTCATAGTACACTTGATATTATAGATGAGTAGGACACAAGACAGGACATAAATAATGTCCGTTTGACGTCAACAGTGTGTAACATTTTACTTTTTTTGAATAGGACAATGTTCCTCTCCAATAATTTTTAGATTAGTTACAATAAGCTTACGCTGCAAGACAATTCGCTTGTATTTTTCAATATGTGGTCTGTTGTCGGTTTGAAGGCCTTCCATAACATCGGCAACGTAGTGCAACTCCACCGAGGGCTGTCTGGAGTAGGGTGGAGATAGCAATGTGAAAGGTGCGAGCTGTCGAAGACGATCTTCATATTCCTAATGCGATTAGGACATCGTATACTCTTGACGACGTTTAGCACCTGTGCAGTCAGTCACCCAATTTCAGAATTCATTTTGAGTAATCCTGCTAAATTCCCAAAATATTGTCTTTTTATATTGATGAGTAATATGGATAGTCGTCACGTTCATGTGCCGTCTACAACGCAAATTTAATGTTACTATCCCAGGAACTAACCTGCAATACGTTTTGTATTTCATAATCGGAACTATCTGCATTAACCGTCATCAGAGCAATGTCAGGGAACAGAATGCAGCAGTGCCTTGCTACCTACTTGAGGACCTGCTTGAGTCGTGTTCTAAGGAAAGGGTAGTTGCTGGTTCACATTATATTACACTAGCGAGAAGTACCGACTTTTCCTTTTCTCTGCAAACATCCAGAACTAAATTCAGTAACTAAATGCTAAGAATATATTTGCATTGTGCCAACTCAAAGATCAATAGATATGGATATAGATATAGATACAGATTTTTATATTTAAAGCCATTCTCGTTCTGCGTTGGAATAAACATCATTCATTATTTGCTTGTTCTTGTTACGATTGTTATTGTCATTCTCTCACTCGCAAGAGTTTTCGCATTCCTATTTGGTATCGATGCACATGAAGAGTGGCTATGAAAGAAGGGAATACTGAATGTTACGTCATGCAGAATACACTCATTTACTTCGGCTCCTCGTGATCTACGCTACAGGAGAAGTGAGATGCATAAAGTTGACAGTGTGAGGACAGACCTGGTAGCACAACTGTGCAACTACACAGTGTTACCAGATAAAATGGTGCTGCGGAATCGAAAGTGTAGTACGGACTTTGCCACAGTAGCAGACAGCTGATAATTTAGGACCATGACCGTGGATTACACTTTGGTCAGTGCTGGTTAGAGTGCTGCAACTGTAAATGGAAGGCCTTGTTTGATAGTCTTATGCTGATGCTGTCTGAATAAATTATGCCATTGGATACAAAGCGGTTTAGTTTTGAGACCTAACCCACGAGGGGGGAAGGCACAGTGGTCTGCTTCAGGAATTCCAAGCAATAAAACACAAAAAACAACCCAGGAAGGGAGACATGCATTTGGAATCTGTTCATCGTTACGGGGTCAAACAAGAGGGTAACATTACTGAAACAATGATCGGGCTACTTAGTATATAATAGAGCATACACATTTCAAGGAGGAAACGTATGAAGACGCAGACTTCCTCGTTATGAATATGTGCGGCATATCTTTCGTGTTAACGAAAGTAAATTCCCGCTTTACCTCTTCTTACGTGTCAAATGAAATGAATGCCATGAGGAATAGAATATTTGTTGACTGCGTCTCTTCTTGCTTCCATCCTTACCAACATATTTCTTCATTCTCGTGGTAATCATGACATTCTATGTGTATGCTGCAAAAGATTGCAAGTGGACAAATTCGACATCGAGGTGCAAAGCGCTATATTCAATTCGAATAAGCTTCCGGTGTATTTTTACTTCGTTTGTATTTTTAGATGATTATGAACGTTACGGAAAATTATCTCACATGCTTTATGTTGAATGAGAAACATTGAATGATCCGTTTTGCTTTCCCTACGTTGAAATGATATAATGTCGGCGTCAACAGCCTTCTTCCACGCCGGAAGCTGAAACTTGTATGATTCTGGATTAATGATAATTGAATGTCTCATATGTATACATAGCCCACAAGGCGACGTCAGAAACCATCAGGGGAGAACGCCGCATAAAAACCAAACGTGCGCGCGCGTCTCCACTCTGAAGAACCGTATCGGAGAATCACGGCAAGCATTTCGCTGAAGAGCTGCCTGGTCAGAGAACCTAGAAATGGCAGCGTCGTAGCAAGTATTTGTCAACACTCTCATAGTGCATTTACTTCCGGGTGTAGGTCGGCGTTACCTCGCTAAATTCACTTGACATTCGTTTTCCACATCGAAGACTCGTACGATATAATCCACTGCAAGATGACACAATTAGAAAGTATATTTAATTTCTGGACTCCAAGAACGGCGTTCTTTACATAAGTAACACCTGTTTGTGTGTGCATTCGGGAGGACGACGGTGCAATCCCGCGCCCGGCCATCCTGATTTAGGTTTTCAATGATTTCCCTAAATCGCTTCAGGCAAATGCCGGGATGGTTCCTTAGGAAGGGCACGGCCGATTTCCTTCCCCATCCTTCCCTAATCCGAGCTTGTGCTCCGTCTCTAATGACATCGTTGTCGACGGGACGTTAAAACAGTAATCTCCACCTCCTCTGTTCGTGTGTTTAAGGTTGCGTTTTGAGGCTCAGGCAACATCGCAGTGACTATATTCCGCCTCTCGCAGCCAGTGTGTCGTTAGCTCAGAGGTTCCCTTGTGCGTTGCAGTGCTTGTACTATAAGACATAGCAGTTAGAATCACGGTAGAAGCCGCTGACTACAACCTTTTATTTTCCATTTTAATTAATGGAGTTGCAAACTGCTAGTAAAAATTTCTTATGCGAAATCTGAAGAGTGCCTTTAAACATCAATCTTCGTCCGGTTTCGACTTAGTAAATTAAGTTAATATCACGGATTTCTGCTTTGCAAATTCCAAGGTGCTTCACTGTAAAATAGACCCTGAAAAGATTCAAACCGACTGTCAACGATATAAATTTGAGCTTTGTTCGTCATATAGGTCTAACATGTCAGAAGGTTGTTTATGAAGTGCACATGTTCATTAATATAGTTCCCTTCTTCTAAATTTTTGCAATAGCATTTAACTGTAGACGTTTTCTAACTCCGGCGTTAGCAATTCCTTTCCGTTCTCTGAAACCTTGAAAACGACAAATTTTTCTGGTTTAAATCTGATGACCTTAACTATCACTTCCCATCAACAATAAATACTTCATGAACTCCAAATGTGCAGTGTTCCTGCACTGCTACAGAGCATGCATTGCAAGGTATTCACACAGTTTATCGCATAGACTTACCATAAGGAATGAAACAAGAACTGTAATACACTTTACACCACAGACGCTCACTCTGGCTTGACGAAAACATCCAAACATTGACCAAAAGTTGCACAAATAATTGAGTTTGAAAGGAAAAGAAACGAGGTATGAAGCATTTATAAATTTATCGAATGTAGTGAGGTGGTTTCATTTCGTCCCAGTCTATAAAATTAATTTCGGGCCATACTCAGCTCTTGCCGATTAATGTAATATAATACCCGCCTACTAATAAGGGCGTCTGTCTCCGTTGCTTTTGAGCGTGAATGGAAATTGTAGAAATTTTCTGTGGAGCAACAGTTAATAATAAAGCGTTTTAAATCATCAAAAGCGATGAGCGGTAGCAGGCGCTTTCGATAAAGAACGGGGGAGTGCAGCGCCGCTGCTGTCGCCACGGCCGCTGCCAGTAGCCAGCAAATGGATCCCGGAGCTTTGCCGCATACGGCGTCCAGAGGAGGACAGTCTGCAGGAAATCTGCCGCAAAATCGTTACTGGATAAAATTTTGATATCGGTGTGTCACAAAGCGAAATAGATTGAATCTGCGCTACCATTACATTCACGTCTTCAGCATTCAGACAGAAGAGGCTATAAAAATATTTTATGCCAGCTGCTCTCGATCCACTGACATTATGAATAGAAACAACGCACGCTACCGCTAGACCACAGGCGTAATCAGCCTAGAGTTTCTGTATCATGGGACAAGTTTTCCTCCAGGAAGTGCCGCAGTCTACAGTGTTGCCAGATTGTGCAGATAATCGGACTTAGAGAATTAGCGAGTTGGCCAGTTTTTTTGTCCCATGTCGCGATCGGCGCGGACTTAGCCTCTGAAGCGGCCGGCCGCCGGTCAAGTTTTATGTCAAAGAGTGTACATGAAGCTGACAAAATGGCAGAAGCTAGCTTTTGCCCCCAAATGGTGAAATTGGGCAATAGTACAGCTCCAGCTAGGCTCCTGCAGGAACTGGCTGAACAAATGAAGCCATTGGCAGCCAATGGCAATATTCACTCTCAGGTGCCAACCAACATTCTCTGTACACAACCATATCGTGGAGAATATGTGATGATGGCCAGTCCAGTCTCCATCAGCTGCTGAGTTAATGGGGAGGCTACTGCAGTGCTAGATGAAGTATCCAGTCTTCTACCAAAGACTTTGCCTCTGGTAACAACAGGCAATTGCCTGAGCTGGGAACGCTATGCAGATGACTTGGTGTCTCGCATTGCTGGGTGACTAGACTCCACACAGAATACTGTGGTGATGCACAGTGACCAGTTTTTGTCCAAAGCACTAGGTGAGTTCATTCATTTGCTCAGAAGGGAGGCCAACATCATTTGTCCACTTTTGGCTGGTTGGCCAAACACTGCAATGACAGAATCGAGGCACATATCCTTCAATCTTTCTCAAATTATTTTACAGAGACTATTCGGTAAAAAATTTCATTTTCACATTACTTATAGCTTTATATGTCAGCTTCATGATGATGCACCCATCATTTCATTAATAGTCATAGTTTTTGTGATATTTGTGAGCAAGTAAGACATCATGCAAAATTCAAAAACGTTCACATTGAAAAATAGGGGTTGCTATCATTTTACATTTGGCGCATGTTACATATGTTGCTGCATACGAAGTGTAGCCAATACATTGAATTTTTCTTTAGACTTTTGTAGTGGTCTCTTGTCTGTCACCAATGTTGAGAAAATTGATCTTATGTAGTGCACTCATTTCTGTCACCAATGTTGAGAAAATTGATCTGATGTAGCACACTCATTTCTGATCGCATGCACCAGTGATAAAGCCAGAAAGAAATATCCACAACATTCCTCACATTTCATAAATGGTTTGAGATATTGAAATCAGTTTTTGGCAAATGACAACACACAAAGAGGAGAGTATTTTGCCATAAGGTTATTACGCAAAACTTCGTTATCTACTGTGTTATTCCATATTTTGCCATAAGGTTATTATACAAAACTTCATTATCTACCATGTTATTCCAGTAGTTACAGACATTTTCAACGAAAGAATGTAATTTTAGAGGGTCATCGATAGGTAGTGAAATGAGAAATGCTGTGAGTTCTGGAACAGCACAAATGAAGGCATTACATGTTTATTTTTGTAATGAGGATATGCTTTTTCATAAACTATTGACCTTTGTTTTCCCCAGTTCCTCAATAAACCACAATTTCAGAATTCTCTCAGAATTGCACCTTCACAGCACGTTAGTGAGAAGACATTGTGTAAACACCACTGTTTTCGCAAAAGAAGCAAATTTTAACATGGCAACAAGAGAAATGTAGATTTTACTAAAAATTCACCACCCATGACGCTTCCCTGAAAGTTACAAATTGTTAACAAGCCAGGCGAAAATAAACTGCTGCTTTTGTTGCATTTTCAGAATTCTTTCTAGATCTACATCTACATCTACATTTATACTCCGCAAGCCATCCAACGGTGAGTGGCGGAGGGCACTATACGTGCCACTGTCATTACCTCCCTTTTCTGTTCCAGTCGTGTATGGTTTGCGGGAAGAACGACTGCCGGAAAGCCTCCGTGTACGCCGAATCTCTCTAATTTTACATTTGTGATCTCCTCGGGAGGTATAAGTAGGGGGAAGCAACAAATTCAGTACCTCATCCAGAAACGTACCCTCTCGAAACCTGGACAGCAAGCTACTCCGCGATGCAGAGCGCCTGTCTTGCAGAGTCTGCCACCTGAGTTTGCTAAACATCTCCGTAACGCTATCACACTTAACAAATAACCCTGTGACGAAACGCGCCGCTCTTCTTTGGATCTTCTCTATCTCCTCTGTCAACCCGACCTGGTATAGATCCCACACTGATGAGCAATACTCAAGTATAGGTCGAATGAGTGTTTCGTAAGCCACCTCCTTTGTTGATGGACTACATTTTCTAAGGACTCTCCCAATGAATCTCAACCTGGTACCCGTCTTACCAACAATTAATTTTATATGATCATTCCACTTCAAATCGTTCCGCACGCATACTCCCAGACATTTTACAGAAGTAACTGCTAACAGTGTTTGTTCCACTATCATATAATCATACAATAAAGGATCCTTCTTTCTACTAACCAAAGCAGAGAAAACAGTGGTAATCACGCAATTATACGCATGGAAGAGCTTCAGCTTAAAATAGCATATCCCCTACAGCTCTCGACATTTCTCTTACAGTGCCTGCCCGCAATCCCCAGCACTACTGCTCTCACCACGTGTGGCCCGCTGACTGTGCATCTACTGGCCGTGTGCACTCTACCTCCTGCTGGCGGCCACCTCCCTCGTGGGATGTGTGTTTGAACCTGGGCCAGGAGCAAATCTTGTCTCCCTGTTGCTGTACACCAGTTCCTGAGGGGTGGCCTTAATGGTCTGAACACTGTGTGTCCGAGTGTGGTACACTCTGATCACAAATTAGTCAGGCTGAAAGGACTTGTGTTTAAGAGACTTTGGGGACAGCTTTATTGATGCCACTGCCTGTAGCTGCTAAGGTGTGCTGAGCTGCCTCTCGAGCCAGCAGTTGCTGACCACTGACATCGTCAAGGGGCAGTAGCCTCCCACTTGATGTAATCCCATCTCTGTACTAAAGTGAATAAAGTATTACTGTAAACAGGGCTGTTTCATTAATGACTTGCCATGTGGCTTCAGTCACCACCACTGCTATACCTCACATCCAGGTGAGAAAGCAGCACCATCTCCTGATCTTCAAATGGCAGATCTTTCTGCTGCCCTGGGGCCATGTCCCAACCCTAGCAGGTTATCGTCATCTTCATCTGTAAGTCTACCAGCATTTATTCCTTCCTGACACTCCTCCCATAGCACGTCATCTTCTGAGCCATTCACAGTGCCAGCTACGCAGCATCTTTTGAATTCTTTCACAACAGATTCACTTGAGATTCTGCAGTGGGCAGTAAGGATACATTGGCCTTGCATGATCACTTGAATACGTCAAGCACTGTAAAGCCGTTGCAGGTGAGCCTTAAGAGTTCTATTTATAACAGCATCCATTACTTGAAATTGTGAGATCACGCCATCATGAAATATTACCAGGTCTATGTTGTCCTTTGCTATCGAATCCTCAACTTTCTGTGTAAGATGTCCTCGGAAAGAACCCAGCACCAATATTTTTCTCCTGTTAGGGAAATAGTCTGTTATCCTGTTCCAAAAAACCTTCAAGCAATCTAGCATTGGCTCACATGTCATCCCATTCCTTTGCTTGGTATCTGCAGTCGTATTTTCTTTCAGTATCATTTTTCTGTGAAGAATCACATGTAAGAGTAACTTCCTTCCTTCTGCTACTGCACCCAGCATTAATTTCATTCTGGTCTTTCCATTGCCAGAACTTCTCATAGGAACACTTTAACATCCTTCCCATTGACAGTAAAATATCAATCAGGCGCCTGGTAGGTGTAGCAATCTGTCATGCGCTTTCCTTAGATCTGTATGACTAACTGGCTATATTCACCCACTCCCAGTGGCAGGTTGCCTATCTGATGGCTTCCAGGGGCAACAAAGATTTGATCTTCAGTACTTCATATAATTACTGACTCAATTTAAAATGCCATTATAATCTACTCCTTCTGATATATCATCTTGCATTAAATGTTTAACACAGTAGTCATCCATTAAAGATAGAAACTGCTTATATATCTTAAGGCAGTGTAACTCACAGCTCACAAATTCCATAGAACTGTGAATTTACTTTCAAAACCTTTTCTTAAGAATTTACTTTATTTACTAATGATTCATCAAGAACATTAACACATTTAATCACACTATGTGAGCATGGAAATAGTTGCCAGTGGGTAACTGATGAAAACAAATTAAATTTCTTTCAACAAATGGAAATTTTATACCTAAAAGCCCTTTAAAAAAAACCAGATTTAAAATTATAATCAGAAAGAACCCTCTAAAAATCAAGTTACAATTTCTTCAGAGGCAGAAAGAACAAATTTTGACAGTATGAGCTTTCGGACTGAGAACCTTGCTGCTCCCTTTGACACGGCCGTTGTCATGACCGCTCACAACAACCTCTGAAAGTCTACACTGGTGCAAATCTGCAAAACACCAAATTACTTTAAACTAAAAATTTTAACAACTCACACAAGCACAAAAACTATGTACCCCGTAGGAGGGATGGAAATGGTACAAAACACTAACATTAGAAAAAATTAACTTGTCACCGAAGGTGCAACTTGATTTTTAAAAAAAACTTTTAGAGTGGAAGGGTGGCAACTTTATATACTAAAATGACCATTTAAATAAAAACCCATGAAATATACAAACATGCTCTACATTACACATATACCGCCTCTCAAGATGATAGGCAAGATAAAAAAACATATTTAAGGAATTCGGCCGTTACACTTCAAGCAATAAATTCGTTAACACCGAATCCGACAAACATGACAGAGACAGCTATTAACGGATGGCAGACCGACAGACAGACACTAACTGCCTAACAAATGCAGACGAGAGACAGACTAGCAAGCTGGTGAAGAGAGACTGATCAAGAAAACAAGTAGAATTTAACAAGTAAATGAAACAACATATCGCGAGTCACTTAACTTCTAATAAACTGCGATGTCTGTTGAAGACCTGGCGTAGCACCCCCGAAATGCTCTCCCGAACTGTCCACTGCCAGCCGCTTCAACGGACGCAGGAAGGCGCGCCAATCTTCTGTCTCACTGCATCACAGATCGCACCGGCCATCCTGATGACGTGGGTTGACTCCTGTTGCTCTCCTGTCGGCTGCAGAGCCACTACCCCTCGCTATATGGCACGGGCCACTGGACTGACGTGACGACCTCACATGCGCCGATGCTCAAGGCGGACAAGTCATCTTGTGTCTCAGGGCGCGACCGACCAACAGATCGATCCAATCACCAATGACTGCTGCCTGATCAACTCGAGCAGACTGGCGGCCTAACACACAGACTCAGATGCAAGAACTCAGCCCCGACCGGGCGACCACAAGCTGAGTTCTGTTACTGGACGAGTGGCAAGGCTCTCATTTTCTGGCTTTAAAGTTTGATCCAAATGACCGACATACTAGCACTCCGAATGACAGTCAGACACTGACTGCCCCACACTGACCCGGCTGACCAACTCACCAGACTCACCACCTAGCAAGCTCATAGCGCCCCTTAAATGCACGTGAACAGGCAACCTTTCCTCTTTCCCAGCAGAGGGAGACACCAAAGTTGCGATTGCCACAGCGGCGCCACCGCCAGAAACGGAGGGCGACTGCTTCACACTATGCGCTGCGGCGCGCTCTTCAAAACAGCAATTTTTACCACAGCTCATTCATAGGTCATATTTGTCCAGTATTTGAAAGAGAGAGAGAGAGAGAGAGAGAGAGAGAGAGAACACAACTTCAAACAAACTTAAGTGGCATTTTCAAATATTTTCAAAACCTTTTCTCGCTGACACCCCAACAAAATAATGAAAGGAAAAAAAAGTTTTCTACTTTCTACCTTTTTCACTGTTCATAGAGTGAAACTGGTAAATCACACATCAAATTTTAATTTTTTGCTTCTTTAGTACTAACTTTGTTTGCAACACTTTTGCAGACCATATCAACATTTTCCACTGGGTATACATGAAAAATTACATCATTGTACAAGGACTGTTCAAGAAATTCCAGGAATTTCTCCACAAAATTTTTCTACATTTACCTTTTACTTATTGTGCTTAGTCTCCCACAAAAATACTCTCCTCTACAATTCATGCACTGTTCCCAATGCTGTTTCCACTTCTGGATCATGCGAAGTGCTGCCTGCAAATTTTCTTTTATTTCCAGAATGAGATTTTCACTCTGCAGCTGAGTGTGCACTGATATAAAACATCCTGGCAGATTAAAACTGTGTGCCAGATTGAGACTTGAATTTGGGACCTTTGCCTTTCACGGTAGAGCACTTGCCTGCCAAAGGTGCCAGGAAGTTTCTTTTATCTCATCTATCATTGCAAATCTTCATTCTTTCAACTGGGTTTTCAACTTTGGAAATAGAAAAAAGTCCACAGGGGCCAAGTCTGGAGAGTACAGAGTTGAGGCAACACAATGATTTTGTTTTTTGTGAAATAGTCATGCACCAACTGGTATGATTGTGCAAGTGTGTTATTGGGATGCAAGAGCCATGAATTGCCTTGCACACATTTCAAGCCATTTCCTTTTCACATTTTCTCTCGGGTGTCATAATACGTTCTGATAGTACCATCAATTAACAGTTCATTCTTGTGGCACAAAGTCATGATGAACTATTCCTTCAAAGCGAAAGAAAACTATCAGCATGGCTTTGACGTTTGAACTGACCTGAAAAGCTTTTTTTTTGGTCTCGAAGAACATTTCTCAACCCACTGTGAAGACTGAACCTTGGTCTCAACAGTATATCCGTAAACCCACATTTCATCACCAGGTAAGATTCTCTTAAGCAACATCTCGTTCTCATTTGCGCTACCGAAAAGCTCTTCATGGATTTTGAAGTCTTGACTCATGAGCTGCAGGACGAGCTAGATGGCAGCACATGCATTCCAAGATGCTGTGCCAGGATTTCATGACATGATCCAACTGAAATGTTACATTCTTCTGAAATCTCTTGGGCAGTCACTATTTGATTGGCATGCAAAATTTCATTAATGTTCCAGACATGAACATCACCGCTAGACGTCAAAGGGCATCCTGACTGAGGGTCTTCTTTAATTTCTGTCAGCCATTTTTAAACCATGTGAACCATCTGTAACAAAGTACGGCTTAAATAGTCATCACTGTAGGCTTCCGGCACTATTTGGTGCATCTTTGTAAATGTTTTCTTTAGTTTCACACAAAATTTAATGCAGGCACGTTGCTCCTCTAACTCTGCCATCTCGAAATTTGCAAACTGTGTGACACAATGTTCTACTCAATACAGCGCTGAACAGTAACAGATATACAAAAATGCAACTTCCACCAGTTACACATAAAACACAGGTGTTTGCTGGGATGCCAACTGCATTTCACCCCAACACACCATTGGCGCAAAATTACGAATGTTCCAGAATTTGTTTGTGAAACCTTCCTTGCTTCAGGCTCCTGAATGTCTGGCATTCTTTACTTTAATCTTTATCTGATTCAATCTGCATATGTTCCCCTTTGTGATGCCAAATTTTTTCCTGCTGCACACTTGTTTGTGACCTCTACTTTATGAATCACCATTACCTTACAATCAGCACTGTATTGTTTGAGTGAACCACTTGTGAGCTGTGAACTCATACACCCACATTTCTCAACAGAGGTATGGCTGTGATTTTAATTCGTTATTTATTGTACAATTGACAGCACGGCTGTAGAAGCAAACTAAATGACAACATTACATTGTCCTCTCAGCCCCCATCACTTGAAGCAGCAGAAATCGTACCACTTTAGATCAACACCGTAGCCAGACTTTAAATTCATTTGCTGCAGATCAGTACCAGCTTTTGCTGCTGTTGATGAGGCTCATGTTTCATTTATTGTGATGCATTTCAAGTGTTCTGTGTGAACATATTTTCCTTAGCATTAATTTCTCTGCTGTAGAAATGTATACTATCCTCAGTATTTCTCTGATTTGAAGTCAATTTAAGTCCGACTACAAATGGATTCAAGAAGATGGCAGTTTAAATGCAAAAGGCAACAAAAAATTAAAACAAATATGGTACAGTTGACATTTGGATAAAATCAGCCAATTAAATATGACACAAACAAAATATTAGGCTACACTATAGGTCAACCTGTTACCACAACCTTTATTTGGCATTCAAATTTGTTAGTTTTGCTGATTCATAACCAAATTACCATCTTTCAACCTAGCCCTGGGGTTATGCTACACATCAGCTTGCCTCCACAATCAAATCAACTGTCATCCAACATCAATAGTACCATACTGATTTTAGCAACTCATTAAAAAGCCCAGCCCACAGTCAGCAGCACAACGAAATTTGCTGCCTGCTCACTGCTTCCCTCCCTGCATTCATCCTACTGTTTGCCCAAGCTGGCAAACAGTTGAGCGCCCCCCCCCCCCCCCTCCCCCCCGCAAATCCTTAACAAATGACCTTATTTGTGAAAGCTTCATCTGTAAATTTAAGTTGGCCCATATCTTCATGCATTACTTTACGTACAAATGTTGACCTCAGCAGTGTTGTGACAGGTGTTTGTGCTAGAGGGAATTCAGTCAGTTCACCAAAATGAGAGGGAGACTATTGACCTTCCTAGCTGACATCTCTCTTTACTAAAGCCAAGGCATTTCACAGAGACAGTGAAGGTCTGTTCCAACTACTCACTGAAACCCTTGTCTGAATCTAAGGTCAACAGAGCCTTGCAGCTATCTAATTCTAGCACAGCAGAATCAGGCTAACACTCTGGCTGCCTATGCCTGCACTTATCTCCACCGGAGCTATCTGCTTCTCTACTGTACTGTGTGCTATGAATCTCCCACTGGACCCCTGGTCCTAGCATGGCAGCCAGAGACAGTGGTCATGAGTGTGCGAGATGTGTTTGCATGAAAGTATGTGTGTAAACTGTCTAATTCAGAAGAATGCCTTTTGGCTGAAAGCTTACTTGTTTAGCAGTTTTTTTTTGTTGTGCCTGTCTACGACTCAACATCTCCTCTATATGGTGAGTAGTAATCTATCTTTTTCATAATATTGTCATTACTCAACACTGGATTTTCCACTGTTTGCTTCATTGGCTCTCTTACTTTGTTATCCTTTAGCTATCTTTCAAATGTTGTGTGTGAGGGTCAGGAAACTTTTCCCTTAAGACCACCAAATTCATCCTAAGTTTCCCATTGGTTTCTCTTGATGTATCGTGGCCTCTAACACAAGCTCCTCTCTTTTTACCTCTCACACAACTTTGTTTGCAGTCTCACAATTACTGCTTAAGGACCTCGCTTCATTAATCTGTCACCTAATGACCTTAACTATCCATGGTCTTCACCTCATTAATTTGACCAAATTACTTATCCCTTATCTCATAAGCCTCCTGAGTTGCTCTCCTGGCTTGTGTAGCCCAAGCATGTGACTTTTTCGCAATAGGCCGCTCAAGATGGCTCCAGTGGCTAAATAAGTGTGGCGCTTGTGGCTACTTCTGCCACACACAAAATTCCATCTTTATTCTTCTTAATATTGTTCACATGACTTGTCTTTTAGCTAAGGATGTGACAGCAGCAATAGTTTTATTTGTGAATGTAAGGTGACTTTGTATTTTTTAAATGACAGATTTGAGAAAAACCTTGTATTATAGTTGGGTAAGTATGGTGTTCTGGCTTATAAGCAACATTAACTCAGTAACTATGGTGGCTACTAGATCTGACAACTATAAACAACAGATGTGCATTTGACCACACAGTTGAGGGCAGGCACTGTTAATTAGTGGATGTACAACTGTAGTATGTCAACACTGTTGAGTCGTAAATTAGAATGGAGCAACATCTCTAGATCATGTGTTCAAGATATTCTACACAATATTTTGAAGAAGAGAAAGGAATACGCAAAGTTTGTCCTGCACATGTTGACTTCCAAACAAAAACAATGCCACATGGATATTTGCTGTGACTTGATTGAAATGCAAACTGTGAACAGTTCTTTTCCGGAAAAAATCACCAAGGGTGACAGACTTGTGTTATTAATACAAACTTTCAACAAAATCACAAAGTGTAAAAACTCACATGAAGAGCCATACTTTGATAACATAACAGACATTTGAGCCAACATGACATGCAAGTTAAACAACTTCCCAAAGAGGTCTTTTCTGACAATTTTGCATGGTTGTATAATTGTTCTGCACAATGTGCCAAAGTGGCTGGGGACTATGCAGAACATCTGAAGCTTTAAAACCACAATCATAATGTTTTTTTTAATTTTTATTAATCCGGTCTCAAAACTTATTGGACAGATATCATATGTTACTTCAAACTTCTGCGCCTGAAGATTGTGATATTATTGTTGGTATACACATCACACACAGTAAATATTATTATCTAAAAATCTTTGCTTTGAAATAGCAAGTTGTTTATTAGTTGCACTACTGTTGTTTGTTGCAGCTATTTCACATTTTTGTAAATGCGAGGGCGAGGACAGTCTGAAAAGTTCTTGGCCTGATAGTGCAAACAACAATTTATGCTTTCAAAGAACTTTTGTTTTTCAACATAATATAATATCAATACATTTCCAGCGGCGATACAGTGCCTTTATCCCCTCTTTGCAGCATTCCTCCAGAAGTGCTGCACCACTGACCAGTGAGGAATTTCTTCAGTTTTGAGAATAGATGAAAGTCCAAGGGAGCCAAATCTGGAGAATAGGGTGGATGTTCCAGCACTTCATAATGCAAACACCTCAGTCTCCCCTTTGCCAAGATAATTTTGTGGGGAAGTGCAATGTCCTGACGGAAGATGACTTTTTATAATTTTTTTAGCTGGGCCTGTTTTCACAAATGCTTGCATCCTGTTTAGTTAGAAGTTGAGGGTAGAATTCTCTGGTTGTAGTTCACCATGTTCAGTATAATCAATCAAAATAATTTCTTTCGCATCCCAAAACACTGATACCATGATCTTTCCTGCCAATGGCACTGTCCTTCCCTTTCTTAGAGCTGAAGAACTGGCTTCCATGCACTGCATAGACTGCTGTTTAGATTCGGGTGAGTAGTGTTGAATCCATGTTTCATACACTGTCACGTACTGATGCAAAAAGTCACTTCCGTTTCTCTAAACAGCAACCCAGCACTTTTTGGAAAGTGTCATGTGAACATGGTTGTGATCTGCGGTAAACACAAATGGCATGATCTTGTACAAAGCTAATTTCCGATGTACTCGCACTTTTTGGACATTCTTTGTGAGCATCATCTTGGATGCTTTTATGACCACATTTAAACTTGGCAGTCCATTACTTCACATTGGAAACTGAAGGTGAAGAACTGCCATATGAATTTTAGTTGGTGTTAAATCTTCTTTGACTAAGACTTTAATCATTGCAAAATAATCGATTTTTTTCCATTTTCAACACCACCCACAACTGCTTCAAATGACTGCCTACAGTAAAAATTGTTGCCCGAAATGACTTGCCGTTTTACATGGTGTCTACCACCAATTGTACCAACGAAAGGGGGGTGGGGGGGGGGGGGGGATGGTAGGGTGGGGGTGGGGGGTAAGGAGGGGGGAGATCATACATGTAGTGGTGCAATCTCTAGACCAGACAGAGAACTTTTCAGACAGCCATCAGGAGTTTGACACTGATTATACTGAAATCATGGAGCTTGTTCAATTAAAAAGTTGGTTGGAACTTTGAAGAGATGTCAATAAAAACAAGGTAAAAGTACAGGAGGCCAAAAGCTGTGTGTATGCCATATTATTATTGAAAGACATCTATTGAAAGTTAAAAAGAGAGACAAGAACAACAGGAAAATATAAATTTATTTTACACCAGCCAAAATGCAGTACATCATAAATACATATTGTCTGTTAAAGCAATGTAACACGGAGCTATTTCCGTTTAGCAACAGGTTTCTTTTTCAAAAGAAGATCCTCATCGATAGGCTTTATTATCTTTCCAAGGTACGTCTTATACTTGGGTGCTGTAAGCTTTCTGTGGGATGACTGTGTTACCCATGTTGCACCAATTGGAGCTCGGACACTTGCTTCATAATCTTTGACTGTTGTAAATGGGAATGGCACCTCGCTCACCTATCAAAAAATACATTATGTTCCTACACACCATTACACGACATAAATAACAAAAAAATGCTATATCATCAAACACAAACATTTTCATCAGCAACACAAAACATTAAACAAATGATTTTCACAGAGTTACTGAAGACATTTCATTACCTGATGTTCTTTTATTTTAACATCCTTCTCTTCATTTATTATCACATCTCCTTTATTGGAGTCTTTTCGAGGAGGTGGCTTTGGGAATTTAATTATAAATCGCTTCTTTTTCTTCTTTGGAACACTAGCCAGAATACCTTTACCTCCCCAAGTCCCCCAACCTGGTAAGGAAAGGTCTATGTCTTCTGGCTCTGATTTCTTCACAGCCTCTTCTTTCTCCTTCCTATAAACAGTTAAACATTTAATAATATAAATATAATAGAGGGAAACATTCCACGTGGGAAAAATATATCTAAAAACAAAGATGATGTGACTTACCAAACAAAAGCGCTGGCAGGTCGATACACACACAAACACACACAAACATACACACAAAATTCAAGCTTTCGCAACCCAAGGTTGCTTCGTCAGGAAAGAGGGAAGGAGAGGGAAAGACGAAAGGATGTGGGTTTTATTGGAGAGGGTAAGGAGTCATTCCAATCCCGGGAGCGGAAAGTGTGGTGTCACCGCCAGACACCACACTTGCTAGGTGGTAGCCTTTAAATCGGCCACGGTCCGTTAGTATACGGCGGACCCGCGTGTCGCCACTGTCAGTGATAGCAGACCGAGCGCCACCACACGGCAGGTCTAGAGAGATGTACTAGCACACACCCCAGTTGTACAGCCGACTTTGCTAGCGACGCTACACTGACAAATACGCTCTCATTTGCCGAGACGATAGTTAGCATAGCCTTCAGCTACATTTGCTACGACCTAGCAAGGCGCCGTATTCAATTGATATTGAGATTCTATTAATGTATCATCAAGAGCAATGTTCTACAAATGTGGATTAAAGTTAAGTATTCCAGAAGCTACTTACTTTTCTTTATAGCATTCATTACGTATCCTGTTTCAGACCTCACGCCAGCCTGCGTGAGTTTAAGCGCGTGCCTTTCGGCTTCCTCTCATTGTGTCTAGGCTGTCTTGTCTAGACACAACAGAAAGACTTACCTTAGAGGGAAAAAAGGACCACTATACACTCGCACACACACACATATCCATGCGCACATACACAGACACAAGCAGACATTAGTACAGGCAAAGAGTTTGGGCAGAGATGTCAGTCGAGGCGGAAGTAAAGAGGCAAAGATGTTGTTGAAAGACAGGTGAGGTATGAGCGGCGGCAACTTGAAATTAGCGGAGGTTGAGGCCTGGCGGATAACGAGAAGAGAGGATATACTGAAGGGCAAGTTCCCATCTCCGGAGTTCTGACAGGTTGGTGTTAGTGGGAAGTATCCAGATAACCCGGACGGTGAAACACTGTGCCAAGATGTGCTGGCCTTATACAGAAATATTCCGCACGTCCAGGGCCTCACTGCGATGGAGCACTTCCTTTCACACCGATCAGCTGCCACCCTACCTAAAACCTCTTTCCTCATTACCTTAGCCAGCTTCATCCTGACCCACAACTTCTTCACTTTTGAAGTCCAGACATACCAACAATTAAAGGGAACAGCCATGGGTACCAGGATGGCCCCCTCGTACGCCAACCTATTCATGGGTCGCTTAGAGGAAGCCTTCTTGGTTACCCAGGCCTGCCAACCCAAAGTTTGGTACAGATTTATTGATGACATCATGATCTGGACTCACAGTGAAGAAGAACTCCAGAATTTCCTCTCCAACCTCAACTCCTTTGGTTCCATGAGATTCGCCTGGTCCTACTCCAAATCCCATGCCACCTTCCTTGACGTTGACCTCCATCTGTCCAATGGCCAGCTTCACACATCTTTCCACATCAAACCCACCAACAAGCAACAGTACCTCCATTATGACAGCTGCCACCCATTCCACATCAAACGGTCCCTTCCCTACAGCCTAGGTCTTCGTGGCAAACGAATCTGCTCCAGTCCGGAATCCCTGAACCATTACACCAACAACCTGAAAACAGCTTTCACATCCCGCAACTACCCTCCCGACCTGGTACAGAAGCAAATAACCAGAGCCACTTCCTCATCCCCTCAAACCCAGAACCTCCCACAGAAGAACCCCAAAAGTGCCCCACTTGTGACAGGATACTTTCCGGGACTGGATCAGACTCTGAATGTGGCTGTCCAGCAGGGATACGACTTCCTCAAATCCTGCCCTGAAATGAGATCTATCCTTCATGAAATCCTCCCCACTCCACCAAGAGCGTCTTTCCGCCGTCCACCTAAACTTCGTAACCTCTTAGTTCATCCCTATGAAATCTCCAGACCACCTTCCCTACCCTCTGGCTCCTACCCTTGTAACCGCCCCTGGTGTAAAACCTGTCCCATGCACCCTCCCACCACCACCTACTCCAGTCCTGTAACCCGGAAGGTGTACACGATCAAAGGCAGAGCCACGTGTGAAAGCACCCACGTGATTTACCAACTGACCTGCCTACACTGTGAAGCTTTCTATGTGGGAATGACCAGCAACAAACTGTCCATTCGCATGAATGGACACAGGCAGACAGTGTTTGTTGATAATGAGGATCACCCTGTGGCTAAACATGCCTTGGTGCACGGCCAGCACATCCTGGCACAGTGTTACACCGTCCGGGTTATCTGGATACTTCCCACTAACACCAACCCATCCGAACTCCGGAGATGGGAACTTGCTCTTCAATATATCCTCTCTTCCCGTTATCCACCAGGCCTCAATCTCCGCTAATTTCAAGTTGCCGCCACTCATACCTCACCTGTCATTCAACAACATCTTTGCCCCTTTACTTCCACCTCGACTGACATCTCTGCCCAAACTCTTTGCCTTTACTAATGTCTGCTTGTGTCTGTGTATGGACGGATGGATATGGGTGTGTGTGCGAGTGTATACCTGTCCTTTTTTACCCCTGAGGTAAGTCTTTCCGCTCCCGGGATTGGAATGACTCCTTACCCTCTCCCTTAAAACCCACATCCTTTCGTCTTTCCCTCTCCTTCCCTCTTTCCTGACGAAGCAACCTTGGGTTGTGAAAGCTTGAATTTTGTGTGTATGTTTGTGTTTGTTTGTGTGTCTATTGACCTGCCAGCACTTTTGTTTGGTAAGTCACATCATCTTTGTTTTTAGATATATAAACATTTAATAATCTATGTAAGGCAAATAAAATTAAAATCTAATAAAAACAGAACAAGTACTTATTTATTTATTTATTTTAGTTTAGTTTTATGTCCCATGGATCACTTGTACATTTAATTGTAATGATGTGAAATGAGTAATTTTACACTCTTATTACAGAATCATATGTAAATAAAACTACACACTGGCCATTTGCAAGTTGATTTTTAATACAGATCCAGATTAGTAATTCTTCCTACCCACCAACAGTCACATATATTGCAATTCTTATACAGATCAGTGCTCATCAAGGAGAAAATTTTTCAGTTTGTATTCAGATCTAACATTGCTGTCTTTCGTACATTTTATGTCACTGGACAATTGATCAAAAATGTTGGAGGCAGCTGTGCGCATGCCCGCCCCCTTTTTGGTTAAATGTAGTCCTAATGTGGAATAATTAGTGTCATTTTCCCCCCTGATATTGTAATTATGTACGTCATTGTTTCTTCCGAACTGTAATGCGTTATTTACAACAAACTTTATGAGTGAATATTTATGCTGTGAAGCAGTAGTCAAAATCACTAGCTCCTTAAACAGATGTCTACAAGTTGATCATGAGTCAGCACGACATATTATTCTTACAGTACATTTCTGAGCAATGAAAACGTTCTTACCGCAAGAGAGGTTAACTCAGAACATTATTCCATACATTATTGAATGAAAATATGCAAAATAAGTTAACTTACTGATTTGTCTCTTCCTAAGATTTGCACAATTGGCAAGATTAAGTCACATAGACAGATGGGAGATTTACAAGATCTGTTTTGTAAAAGCGGGAAGGTGTCTGTTTTGTAAAAGAGGGAAGGTGTGTAGACGATACACATTTTAAGAATGAGACAGGTAAGGCATCACTGCCTCATATAATCTCTCATGGGCTCTCATTCTGGCTGACTGAAAGTTCCTTGTCTTTCATTGCCTTTCTCGAGATGTTGGAATCTCTGGTTATGAAGGCTCGTAAGTTGTTTGATTTTGTTACACGACTGCTAATCTGTCATTGCAACTATACAAAATCATATGGTGTCAGATACACAAACCACTGCCGCAACATGCCTAAATAGTAATAAATGTTATCTGAAGAGAAAAGTGGCCCATAAACTTTGGTAGAGGACATAACACCAAATACATTCTCTTTAGGAGAATCACAAATGTGTCCCCACAGACACATGAGAGTAATTTCTGACTTAAAGGCATTCATTTTAATGTTTTATCTTACTAGACACATGAAACTTATGTTTTCCACTAGATACTAACATCTGTGCCCAACATCTCCCCACTGCAACCAGTAGACATCTCTGCAAAAATAAACTGGGGTTCAAAACAGAGGGTATTCAGCATGAGCACACAATATGATTTGACATGGACATGTTTGCACAGAATGCATGAGCCCATTGCAGCTCATAGCTTGTGTGTTTTGTAGATCAATCTGTGTGTCTGGAGAATGTTTCTCGCACATGCTTCACTTTAGTTTGTTGCACCATAAGTGATTTCTTTAGTCTTTTAGAGCTCTTGCCAGAAATTTTGTACGAAATTTCTGCTAGACATTAGCAACCAAGTTTTGAACTACACAACAGTGGGTTTTTATGGAGAGGAGGAAAAATGCAGAGATATAGTCTTTCAACTGTTTTCTGTGTCTCCTGTAGTTGTTGAGAGATTGTATTCTGATGCATTGGAGATACTTACAAATAATTGTACCCACATCTACAGACACACACACACACACAAAATCCACTGTCAAGTGTGTGGTAGATAGTTTATAGTGCTGTTATTAGTTGCTCCAATTCGTGAGTTACCAACTTAATACCCACCACTGTTTGACATTCTACGTGGGCATGAGTCCACATCAATGGCCTCCACCAAACTGTGGCCAAGAGACAGCTGGATCATCCAGTTAATGAATATGCTGCTCAACGTGATCTGCTTGACTTCAATGACTGCTTCAAGGCCTTTGCCTTTGTGGTTCTTCCCATCAGTACAAGCTTTTCTGATCTCTACAGGTGGGAACTATGCTTGCAACATATCCTGTCAACACCTGCACAGTCCTTTCCCTTTGTTTACTTCTCTCCTCTGTCCTTTCCTGCCAACACAGCCTCCCGATGCTGCAGCTAGTAGCACTGTCATGTCTTCACCATTTCCCTGAGCGCACCACAGGCAAAACTAGCATCTTCCTCCACCCCTACCCTGCTATCCCTCCCCCTCCCCACCCTACACTTCACGTGTGCTCCCACTAACCAGTCCAACAAAAATCACTCTCACCTCAGGCGCAATCAGGCACAGTACCTGGAGATGACAGAGGCCGAGTTTGAGTGTGTGTGTATAATTGCTTTGTCTACATCTAACAAAGACCTCATCCAATAATATCTAGCAATCTTTCTTCACTAAAATAATTGCTTGTAATTAGCTTTTTTCTTTTGTGACCCTCTTACAGAGAGTTTTGAAATTCACTAATTTCATGGATCTGTGTTAGGAATATATAGTGTGAGAAAATACACTCCTGGAAATGGAAAAAAGAACACATTGACACCGGTGTGTCAGACCCACCATACTTGCTCCGGACACTGCGAGAGGGCTGTACAAGCAATGATCACACGCACGGCACAGCGGACACACCAGGAACCGCGGTGTTAGCCGTCGAATGGCGCTAGCTGCGCAGCATTTGTGCACCGCCGCCGTCAGTGTCAGCCAGTTTGCCGTGGCATACGGAGCTCCATCGCAGTCTTTAACACTGGTAGCATGCCGCGACAGCGTGGACGTGAACCGTATGTGCAGTTGACGGACTTTGAGCGAGGGCGTATAGTGGGCATGCGGGAGGCCGGCTGGACGTACCGCCGAATTGCTCAACACGTGGGGCGTGAGGTCTCCACAGTACATCGATGTTGTCGTCAGTGGTCGGCGGAAGGTGCACGTGCCCGTCGACCTGGGACCGGACCGCAGCGACGCACGGATGCACGCCAAGACCGTAGGATCCTACGCAGTGCCGTAGGGGACCGCACCGCCACTTCCCAGCAAATTAGGGACACTGTTGCTCCTGGGGTATCGGCGAGGACCATTCGCAACCGTCTCCATGAAGCTGGGCTACGGTCCCGCACACCGTTAGGCCGTCGTCCCGCTCACGCCCCAACATCGTGCAGCCCGCCTCCAGTGGTGTCGCGACAGGCGTGAATGGAGGGACGAATGGAGACGTGTCGTCTTCAGCGATGAGCATCGCTTCTGCCTTGGTGCCAATGATGGTCGTATGCGTGTTTGGCGCCGTGCAGGTGAGCGCCACAATCAGGACTGCATACGACCGAGGCACACAGGGCCAACACCCGGCATCATGGTGTGGGGAGCGATCTCCTACACTGGCCGTACACCACTGGTGATCGTCGAGGGGACACTGAATAGTGCACGGTACATCCAAACCGTCATCGAACCCATCGTTCTACCATTCCTAGACCGGCAAGGGAACTTGCTGTTCCAACAGGACAATGCACGTCCGCATGTATCCCGTGCCACCCAACGTGCTCTAGAAGGTGTAAGTCAACTACCCTGGCCAGCAAGATCTCCGGATCTGTCCCCCATTGAGCATGTTTGGGACTGGATGAAGCGTCGTCTCACGCGGTCTGCACGTCCAGCACGAACGCTGGTCCAACTGAGGCGCCAGGTGGAAATGGCATGGCAAGCCGTTCCACAGGACTACATCCAGCATCTCTACTATCGTCTCCATGGGAGGATAGCAGCCTGCATTGCTGCGAAAGGTGGATATACACTGTACTAGTGCCGACATTGTGCATGGTCTGTTGCCTGTGTCTATGTGCCTGTGGTTCTGTCAGTGTGATCATGTGATGTGTCTGACCCCAGGAATGTGTCAATAAAGTTTCCCCTTCCTGGGACAATGAATTCACGGTGTTCTTATTTCAATTTCCAGGAGTGTATAAAGCGGAATTAAACAGTTCAAACAGAAGTTGTACAAAAAATGTCTAGTTATGAAAATAAACAAACAACTAATGCAACATCTCACTTAAACCTAACTTCTGCATCTGTGTTTACTAAGTACTAATGCTCAATTAGCATCTCTGGGTTACCCACGTGTCAGATGATTAAGTGCTAAAGTACTACACTCAGCAACAGTTTCCTCATAACACTCTACATCCATCATAATCTACAAAAATATAACAAAAAGCTACAGTGCACACAGGTACTCACCTGAATTGTTCCACAACGTCATCATCTGCAAAAGCTTCCGTAATTGTTAGTTGTCTTGCACTCTCGTCACCCTCATCATCGAGAGCTTCTTCCATATCTGCCACATCTGGTAATTCTGAGTCTAAAGGCTTGGCTTTAACAGCAATAAACTTCTTGGGATCGATATCAGTTTTTGCTCGGTTCACCTGCTGCACTCCTGAGATGGTGTCGGTCATCTTCTGCAGCTCACTGATCTCCTGCGACGAGCTTTGCTGAGTTGCTCCTTCTGACAATGCCTCATCTAGCTCTGGGTGTTTCACCTGCTTCTTCATTTCCAATGATACTGGCATTTCACCATCACTATTGTCATCATTGGCAGTCGGTCCTTCCACGTTACTTAAGAATTCTTTTTGATATTTTGCTATCCTCTTGTTAACAGAGGCTCTCATTTTTTCTTCCATCTTTTGAAATAGTTCTTCAACACTTTCACCACTGCCAGCTCCATTAACAGAGATCACAGGACTGTCTTTGTTTTTGCTCTCTTCTGTCTCTCTCACCTCTACTTTAGTCTCTCCTACATCATCACTCGCACACAATGGAGTTACTTGCCAACTACCACTTGAACTAATAAATTCTATTGTATTGTTGGCAATTTTATCGTCACCATCAAAATCAAATTTTCTTTTCTTCTTTGTTTTAGATGGTGACTGTTTCTTCCTTTTGACTTTTTCATTACTTACAATAACTTCCTTTGAATTGTCTGAATCCTGGTGATTTCTGTTTTCTTCTTCCAAAACAGGAGTATGCTTAACATTAATTTCCTTGTTAATGTTATCTGATGTTGTCCCTTCACTCATTCCTTGATTTTCATTCTGAACTAATTCTTTATTTTCATTAGAACTATTCACTTTGTTACTTGACTTTGATTCCTCTGGGCTGGATTCACCCTTGTTCTCCTGTTGTTCTCTCACACTCTTTTGTTCCCAGAACCTTTTGTAGCCTCTCAGGAAATTTTCGACTTCTGATTCTGTTTTCCCAGTGACCCAGGGATTATCTGAGTTACTCATGCTGTTGACATTTATATCTTCTTCAACTGCTTCATCACTACTGCTCTCTTCAATTTGTATCTTCTTAGTGAGGTCACGGCTGATAGCTAGCTGTTCCGCCAGCTCCTGTCGTGTCTACAACAAAAGAATGAATTATACCCAGTACTGCAAACAAGAATTTTAGAAGAGGATTCCTATATCTCTAAGCTGACATTAAAAATGAATTCAGAACTTCACTTACTACAATAATTGCAATTTTGGCTCTCGTTCTTAAGCAATTGTCTTATAACTCAAGAAAGAGATATGACAAACAAAACAACAATGAAATAAAAAATAAAAAGAACTTTGACATAACAAGTAAATAAAAACTGATGAATTTTATTCTAGTGTGTCTGCTGCTTCCTGGCAACCATATTTTCTCCCCCTCTTCATTAGAATGTATTGGTTTCCAACCATCTTTCTGATTTTATAGCCACAAAATAAATTAATTTCTGCAGGCAGATTTTCTTTAATTGCTTCAAGTTGGATTGAATCAAGTTTCTTGTTTCCTTGCCTGATTAGAATTCAATTTAACATTATTATAAATGCTTTATAGTTCACATAATAAAGTAAAAACTACAGTTGACACTGAATTAATGTACCAGCTTTTAAGGAAATCCCACTTTTAATGAATACTTTCGTCAGTACCGGCGAAACTCCCATAACACCAATGTTACTTCTCCTCATTTTCAACGAACTACAGTTTAAGAAAAAGTCTGCTTTTAAGCAATAGACATGAAATATTCTGGAGACTGAAATCCAGTTACATGATTACTAAAATGTTCCTGTGAGCTTCTGATTTCTTTGTATTTCACACAAGTCATAACTTTTGTCCTGTTGCACAATAAATGGTAATCGACTCAATCAGTTAATGTGTACCTAGAGCATAGCCAATAACTCGATTTCCCTTGTAGCGACACTGACAGATGGACTGAAAGAATCAGAAATAGACTTCTGTGCAACTTAGGTCATGTGACCTGACGTCACAGTCACTGAGCCTATGAAAGTACAAACTGCGAAAAGTGTAGTCTTTTGGTTACTGAAACATCGAAGTTATCAACTTTATTTCTGTGGAGTTATGCCCTGCAAACATAGAAAGCTCAGAGTTCACCTAAAGCTGATGATGGCAGTCTTAATGTGAATCTTTCCAACATGGCGAAGAAATACAATGCAGTGCCATCTACATGTACAGCAATTCTAAAATAAGGAAGTGTTATTAAATGCCGAAGCTAACAACTCCTATGGATCCAAAAAAGAACATTCATATGCCTACATTCAGTGAGATGAAAAATATTCTTCTAAGGTAGTTTCACAGTTTCATGGACAGAGAAGTGGAAGAATTTCTGTATAAGCATATAAGCAGGAGATTGCCCATGATACCACTCAAAGCTGGCACTGAAAATTCCAGAGCAACGATTGGCTGGTTGAATAATTTTAAGAAAACATTATAATATATTGTTCCAAAATGTAAGTGAAGAAAGTGAGGTGCGGATCACAGAAAGTGTGCCTATTGCAAGAACATTACATTGCCATGACTGACACACAGTTATGATCCCAGGTACATTTTGAATGCTGATGAAACTGACATTGTTTATAATTTACTTCCTGCAGAATCATATTCTGTTAAGGGAGAAAAATGCGACAGAGGTAAAAAAAAAAAAAAAAAATGTAAAGGAAGGATGGCGACACTACTGCATATAAATAGTGATGGAAGTGAAAAGTTTACACCACTATTAATTCTTAGGCATTTCCAAAACATAAAAACATACAAAATTATAACATCCAAAATCAGGTATACATTACATATAACAACAATTTGCAGGCTTTGGACAGTAGTAATTTCATGCATATTTTCTAAACCTTATCCAGAGAGTCTCCAACCAAACAAAGCATTTTCTGCCAGAGCAACACACACTATAACATGAAAACAAAACATTGTTTTCTCTTGCCTTAGAGATATAAGAAATGAGATACAATGTTGAAGAAATTTTTCATTATGGTCAGAAGGGTCTAACAGGAAAGTATCATATATAATATTTTGCGTCTTAAGCTATACAATCTCATATATGAGCATACCACTGAAAAGATGAATGACATAAGTATTAGTGTCAGTGTTGCTGGCAAAAAGCTGAAATCATTAAAATTGAACAAAACTCTAGGGCTTGATGCAAACCCTGTCAGATTCTGGTCAAACGCCACCCCACAATTGTGTGTTAGTGATCTAGGCCACGGAGGCGGGTACATGACAGAGGTGAAGCTAGTTAAAATTGGTATTACTGTTCAGATCTTTCAAAAATTAAATACCTGATCATTGTATTTGGCACGTACTGCGCGGCTGCGTGCCCATTTCCCTGTGTTTCTATGCCTCAGTGTCATCCTTTCTTCAGCCCTTGCTCTCTCAATCTGCTCCAATTGTTTCAGAGCAGCCTCAGGATCTGTCTTTTGCAGGTTTTCAAAATCTTTCAGCTGTTGCTTGATTTTCTGACGACGCAGCGTACGATGATAACTGGTACGAGAAAAAGTAATTTTGTAATAATACCTTTGAAAAGTCCTTAACAGCACATCTTCAACTGAGTTTCGAATGAACAATCAACTGACAGTACAAATTCATAAAAAAATTCAGTCTTTTAAAAATAAATTTACACATTTTACAGATTTAGTTGTTCATATGTTTACCATGTCTGTGTGTTGAGACAAAGGCTAACTGAAATGACTGGTGCACGATTATCAAACGACAAGGTCATTAGAGAGAGTATACAAACTCAGACTGTGCAATTACAGGAAAGGAAATTGACTGAATCCTTTTCAGACCGAACCAACCATTTTGGCAGAGAGAGAAAGAGAGAGAGAGAGAGAGAGAGAGAGAGAGAGGGGGGGGGGGGGGGAATTGCTAGTCAGTACTTACAATAAGGAGGATAAATTCCCATACTGCTTATAGACTTATTACAAGAAGAACAGAACTTTTCTAGCTTTTGGATCTATTAGTTCCTTTGTCAGGGACGAGGACGGATAGTTTGGGAAGGAGTCACAGGCCACTCAGACCCCTGTTTGAGACTGATTCAACTGCTGTGAGGATGAGGGGGTGACAATTATGAATAAGGAAGTGTCAGACACAGTAGGAGATAAAGAACTGTAAGTACTCAGCATCAGTCCAGATATGGTGGAAGTACTGAGGGAGAAATGAGAAGTGGAACAATTAGTGCTATTAAAGGCTAAGAAAGCAGAAAGGATACTAGAGAGAGAGAGAGAGAGAGAGAGAGAGAGAGAGAGAGAGAGAAATGGCAAAAAAACATAAAGAAAGAGGTAAAAAGTACCATGTAGAGTAACAATGAAATATTACAAACAAAAGAAAAATAAATACATCCATTAATAAATCTCCTCCCCCCCTTTACTCACTCATATTATTTTTTATATATATTTATCTTTTCCTTCAAAGGCATTTGCTTTTGCTCCCTTGTCACCTTCTCTCCTTTCGTCTTAGTTCTCAATTAGAAACCTCTCATTCTTTATAAATCGAACTACCTTGTATCAAGCAGCCTCAAACTTCTGATTACTTTACAAACGAGTTAATGTTAAGCATGTGATGCTAAGCATATAAACAAGAAAATTTTTTGAAAAGGTTTGAGATTATGTTAAGGTTATGGGATGTCACCGAGTGCTCTCATTATCAAACACTGGAAGACTATAGCCTGGGTAATTTCAGCTCCATTTTAAGCAAAAGCAAATTTTTTACACATCTCAATCTTTACGTTGTTATAGCTCATGAACTGTGAGCCGTACAATGACATAATTTTGCAGGTGTGTTCAGTGGTTTATGAGGACATGTTACAAATAGAGTCAGAAGTAAAGAAGTAATAAATTAAAAAGTCATGCCCAATGCAGAAGTTTTACTGCATGACCTGTGGAAACGTAGTACGTGAAAAATTTTTTTTTCTTTTTATCATTTTGTGAGGTCTAGCCGAGAAAAAGTTTCACAAAGGTTTGAAATTGTGTACAAAGTTTGGTGTAAGACACTAAGTACTCTAATTCCCAAATACTGGATGACTATAGTCTGGGTATTTCCATATGGCAAGTTACACTGCCTCAAGACATATACACTGGTTCTGGCTGTAATACTTCTCTTACTATGTTAAAATCTTTAGTATAACACTTTATCTCTTCATTAGTAAATTATGACAACATTTTAAATTTGGTCACCAATTATTTGAAATATTGAGAACCAAATTTATGTTGCCCCCAGGAAGTGGTAAGATAGGCAACCTGCTATGGTAACTGTGCGCCATGGACCAAGAACCAGTCTAGTTCTTGCAATTGCTAAGGAACAGCTGATGCTTGCTAAGGAACAACTGCCAGTTGCTACAAAACAACCAACAATTAATATGGAACAGCCAACTACTGCTTCAGAACACTTAACCAATAATACTGGAAGGAAATGTACAGGTCGAAATATGTTAACTACAGCAAAGTCTGTGGATGAACTATTTGTATGTATTCGACAGTTAATGCACTACAATGTTTGACAGAGATTGCTGTGGAACCAATTAGTGCAACATTTCGTGTAGTAGTATGGCAACATGACTACAAGACATAATCTGAGTGCTTACGATTGTGGACGAGCAGTTGGATGGCTCGGAAGTGTCATTACTGTGGCCACAGTAATGTGTGTGTCCGAAAGCACCATATTGCAATTAAAATGGTTACCGAAGGTGAAAATGCTGTAAAAAAGCATGCTGGTGATCGTAGACAGTCCACCACACTGCAAGAGGATTGATATGTACACCTAGTGCCGAAAAGAACAGACATTTCTCTCCTAGGCAGATCGCTGCAGACCTTACTATCACTACCAGCACCATTTCATGACGATTAAAACTGAATCGGTTTGTATGCTCACAAGCATGTTAAATGCATCCCACTTCAACAACACCATTGTTGAAAAAAGTTTGTTGGGATGGGGAGCAGTTTGGCTGGGGAAAACAGTGATCCAGAGTGATGTTCTCCGACAAATCCCATTCAAATCCCACTTCACCGTGGAAAGCGATTCTAGCCACCTGTTACTGTGGAGACAGACAGACAGACAGACAGACAGAGAGAGAGAGAGAGAGAGAGAGAGAGAGAATGTGCATGCCTATGCGTTATGGTGTGGGCAAGCATTAAGCACAATGGCCGAACACTGTTGGTTATCTTCGTGCAATGTCCATTACAGCACAGTGATAGTGCAGGGAGATTACTGGTATTCTGAATCCTGTTTAGGGGTGCAGTAGACCCCGAGTTTTTGTTTGTGGTTGACAATACCTGCTCATACAGGACTGCTGAGGTATCAGACACACTGGAAAGTGAAGATAGGGAACATATGGAATGCCCTGCATACTTCCCAGACCTAAATGCTATAGAGCTTGCCTGAGATGCTGCTGGCAGACATGCTTCTCAATGAACACTCCCTCCCCTCCCACTTCCCCACATCCTAGTCCATCCTACTCGCACTCCTAAACCTTTGCCACAGGAATCACATTCCTGTGGAAGACCCAGGTACAAGAACTACCCCATCCACCCACCAAGAAATTCCTATTCCAGTCCTGTCACAAGCTTATCCAACCTGATCACACACCAGGCCACCTGCGAAAGCAGCCATGTTATATACCAGATCTACATCTACATCTACATGGTTACTCTGCAATTCACACTTAAGTACCTGGCAGAGGGTTCATCGAACCATTTTCATACTACATCTCTACCATTCCACTCTTGAATGGCGCGTGGGAAAAAAGGAACACCTAAAACTTTCCGTTCGAGCTCTGATTTCTCTTATTTTATTATGATGCCATTTGGAAGAGAAAGTTAGTGATTGATATTTCATAAATAGATCTCAACGCAAAGAAAACCACCTTTGTTTCAGTGACTGCGACCCCAACTCACGTATCGCACCAGTGACACTCTCACCTCCATGGTGCGATAACACGAAACGAGCTGCCCTTCTTTACACTTTTTCGGTGTCCTCCGTCAATCCTACCTGGTAAGGATCCCACACCGCGCAGCAACATTCCAGCAGATGACAGACAAGTGTAATGTAATTTGTGTCTTTCGTGGGTTTGTTGCATCTTCTAAGTGTTCTGCCAACAAAGCGCAGTCTCTGTTTCGCCTTCCCCACAATACTATCCATGTGGTCTTTCCAATTTAAACCCACATGTATGGAACAGACACTGACATTACTGTAACACATGACCTATTGGTGTAACACTTATTTCATTGTTAAGATGCCGCATTGTTGTCATTCTAACCAACACAGGTTCCTTGTCTGAAACTCGGGCGTGGACTGACTGTCTCTCGACCAAAAATCGGGCCCTTATATATCATCACAATAATAGGTACTGAAACTACACAGTGTTCAAAGTTAAATTTACAGAAATTAAAATTAAAACTTAACTCATTAAATTAACTGAATACATCGAAAAATTGGCGCTTTTTAACAGTTTATTTTACTACAAGGGTTAAGCTGAATTATTTGTTTAAATGATGAAATTAACATATGTAGTTACACAAACAATACTTCTGATGAGACTGGAAATTACTTTGGAATTAATTAAGGGCTGGCTTTGCTAAGATGTTTTCGAATAGAGAAAATTAAACACTTTAAAAATACTATTAGTTCATCTTCCAAATGTCTATAATTAGTACAGAATTTATATTTGTTTATATGTCAATAGAATTTAAGTTATGAAACAATTACTGATTTCGCCCTATAATGAAAGATACTACCTAGTAATAGTCAAAATGATTTAGAAAATCAATTACATCCGTAAAACAAAGCACAAAATTAGATTTGGTGTTATATTCTTTAAAACTGAGGGGGCAACCTTTCTCTTTTATGGAAATGCAGATAATATTCACGTATGTTAATGGTAATTAGCTAAAATTGAAAAAATGACTTTTAAGGAGGCAGATGGCAAAAGAAGACGGAAAGTAAAAATATCATAGCTTGCTTTGTCACAGACAGACAGAGCCAGGAGGACATCAAAAGCAGACTAGTACTGGCAGAAAGGACACTCCTGGCCAAGAGAATTCTACTAACATCAAACACAGGACTTAATTAGAGGAAGAAATTTCTGAGAATGTACGTCTGGTGCACAGCGTTGCATGGTAGTGAAAAATAGACTGTGGGAAAACTGGAACAGAAGAGAATCGAAGTATCTGAGATGTGGGGCTACAGACGAATGTTGAAAATTAGGTGGACTGATAAGGTAAGGAATGAGGAGGTTCTGCAAGGAATCAGAGAGGAAAGGAATAATAATGAATGGAAAGTTCTGGTTGAGAATAACAAATTATTGAGGAATAAAGAAGACTACTCACTGAAAAGCAGAAGTGCTGCATTGTCGGTAGATACACAAACAAAAGGTACAGAGCTTTGCTTTGCCAGCTTTCAGAATGAAATTCCTTTCTCAAGTACACACAAAAGTGGTGGTTGTGGGGAGGATCCAGATGGAACGGGTTGTGAAGCAGCCATTGTAATTTCGCATGTTTGTGCTCTGTTGCATGTTGTGCCTTTGGGTGGTCACCCTTCTTTTTGGCAACAGTTTGATGGTGCCCATTCATTCTGGTTGATAGCTGGTTGGTTGTCATACCAATATAAAATGCTGTGCAGTGGTTGCAGCAGAGCTGGTATGCAACATGCCTGCTTTCACAGGTGAGCTGGCCTCTGATGGGGTAGGATAAGCCAGTGATGGCACTGGAGTATGACATGCTGGGTGGTGGATACAGCAGGTCTTGCATCTGTGTCTTCCACAAGGCTATGATCCCTGTGGCAGGGGTCTGGGGGTGGGAGTGGCATAAGGATGGACTAGGATGTTGGGTGAGCAGCAGAACACCACTTTGGGAGGGGATGGATGTATCTTGAGTAGGATGTCCCTAATTTCAGGGCACAATGATAGATAATCAAAGCCTTGACACAGGACGTGGTTCAGTCGTTCCAGTCCTGAGTGGCACTGGGTGGCAAGGGGGACACTTCATGGTCATTGGTTCTTGTGAGACCTTTAGCATACTGAGCAAGGGAGTTCTCACCACTGTCAATGCATCTACCATAGGTGGCCAAGCCGTATGGAAGGGATATTTTGATGTGGAAGGGGTGACAGCTGTCAAAGTGCAGGTTTGGTGGGTTTGATGAGGACTGGGGTGTGGATTGAACCATCTGACAGGAGGAGATGAACATCTAGGAAGGTGGCATGATGGGTGAAGGGGGACCAGGTGACGTGGATGGGAGAGAAGGTGTTGAGATTGTGAAGGAATGAGGATAACGTGTGCTGGCCTTGGGTTGAGATTATAAAGATGCCATCAATAAACCTGAACCAGACCAGGGGTTTTGGAATCTAGGAATGTTTGCTCTGGGTGGCCCATGAAGAGGTTGGCATAGGAGGGTGCCATGGGAGTTCCTATGGCTGTGCCACGAATTTGTTTGCATATCTCCCTTCCAAAGGTGAAGTAGTTATGGATTAGGATGTAGTTGGTTAGGTGTATGAGGAATGAAGTGGTGAGTGGTTTTTCAAACTAAGCTGCAACCACTGTGCTGCTTTCTACATGGGCATGACAACCAACCATCTGTCTGCATGAATGGCCACTGACAAACTGGCCAAGAGACAGCTGGTCCATCCTGTTGTGTAACATGCTGCCCAACATAATGTGCTTCACTTTAATAACTGCTTCACAGTTTGTGCCATCTGGAGACTCCATACCAACATTAACTTTAATAAGCTGCTCAGGTGGAAACTCTCCCTGCAATATATTCTAAGTACCCAAAGCCTGCCTGTCCTCAACCTTCAATAGTCCCTCTCCTTCATTCATTTGTCCCCTTTCTCTGCTATCACTCCAGCACTATACTGTATCTGATTCCACCAATGGACCCACTAAATTCTTTCCCCTCCTCTACTTCTCTTTTCTTCCACTCCCCCCAACCCCCCCCCCCCCCCCCCCGCCCCCTGCACCTAGCAGCATTACTCTGCCCTAACCACATCTCTGCATGGTTCCACAAGCATCACTTCACTTTCCCCCGCCCCTACCCTGCTATCCCTCTTCATCCCAGCCTCCTCCTTAGCTCCATCATCCATGGACTGCTTTTCCCATTTTGTGCAGTTGGCTGTACTGTGGCCTGGGACAGTGGTCGTGTGTGTGTGTTTTCTGGTTTAGAAAAAAGCATTTTGGGAAAAGCTCAAATGTTTTTTCATTCTGCCTGTGTGTCCTCTATACAGTGAAAAGCAATTTATCCTTTTCATAATACTGCCATGAATATCTCTGGACTGAAACTGGTAGATTGCTTGCCAATGCACTATGTCTCGTCATCACCACCACCTCCTCCTCCTCCTCCTCCTCTCTCTCTCTCTCTCTCTCTCTCTCTCTCTCTCTCTCTCTCTCTCTCTCTCTGCTGCCTCCCCAGTCATACGTTGCCTTCACTCGCCCTCACAATAGTTAGCCCCTCTTAACCTTGGGCCTAAGTGATCTGTCCCTCCATCCCAAGCCTATTCTTCTTCCCTCTCTGAAGAAGGAATGAACAGTTTCAAATAGAGAAAAGTTTTTCAGCTTTTAATTTTATTCACTGTGCTGTAATTTATGCCCCTTTAAATCCTGTCCACGTATTATGTCTCTTAGTAATTTTACAAATAGCAGTCACATTAATGGGACCATTGCATATGTTTGATGTCAAAATATGGTAATCCTTCACAAATGGCAAGTGCAGCACTAGCAGCGGAGTGCATATAACACATGTTGTGGGATGCAGAAATAACTTCAGTCGTTGTCCTAATGTGGAAGCGGAGTGATTTATCTTATGTCCAAAAAGGAATGACCATTGCTTTTGCATCAAGGGTGGAAGCAAAATGCTGCTATCTAAAAATGGCACCGAGGCAACTGTGGTGCCGCACAGACCACAGATGACAAGGGTAAATAGTGACTGCGGAGATGCATGTTTGTAAGGCGCTCAACTGTGCAGTCATCAGCGCCCGTACAAAGTCCCAATTTTTTCACAGTCCAATTTTGTACACAGTCCAATCTATTCACTGTCATGAATGATGATGATGCTAGCCACTAGACCACGAGCTGCGAACAGTCTCCACAGAAGGCACCTGGTTCATGCAACCGTGCAGACTGCTGTTGATTGGTAACAAATGCTGAAATTTGCATGCTGGTACCTCAACTCGAGATGCACTGAGTTGTGACAGGTGGCCTTTTCAGACAAATCCCATTTTGTGCTCCATGAACCAGATGGCAGTTGGCGTATATGGTGTGAGAAATCTGAAAGCAAACACCTTGGAACAACTGTTGGAAGTGGCCAGGAGGGAGCATTATTGCTTGGGGAATGTTTTCCTGGCATTCCCTGTGTGATCTTGTCATTCTGGAAGGCACAATGGATCAATGCAAGTATATTTCTATCCTTGGTGACCATGTGCACCACTACATGCAGTTTGACTTCCTCGGCACAATGGCATCTACCAACAGGACAATGCAAAGTGTCACACAGCTCACAGTGTACATGCATGGTTAGAAGAACACCAGGATGAATTTACTGTACTCCTCTGCCCACCAAACTGCTCAGATTTAAACACAATTGAGACTCTGTGCAGGGTGTGCGCACCATTGATCCTCACCACAGAAATGTAGCGCAGCTGACCACAGAACTGCAGTCGCCATGGATCCAAATCCCTGTCAGTACCTTTCAGAACCTCACTGACTCTCTTCCTGCATTTCTCGCAGCAGTCCGTGATGCAAGAGGTGGCCATTCAGGCTTTTGACAGCTGGTCACATTAATGTGACTGGACAGAGTAAAATATTCATTTAAAGGAAACAAACCATGTGAGGGTAAAAAAAACTGGAAAAAGATCACCCTGTGTTAGGTTTTTACTTTTTGAATAGATACCAGCAACTGTGCATTTGTGACTATTCCTATCAAAAGTAGAATTTTATACATATGTTTACACCATTTATAAAAACAAACTGGAAAAATTGAAACTGTTACAGATTTTATCCCTTTAACTGTAGTTCAGCAATTGCATAAATGTGACTTTTCATATTTCTGTCATTATCTCTTAAATACACCCCTTTGTCTGAAGATTTTTAACAACATTAAAATGGTATCTAAGTTACAGAAGAATGGCAAATCAAATTACCTCTTACTTTTTATCTTCTTCTGCCTGGCAGCCTTGGCTTCTCTGTAAGACTGCTGGGCCCTCAGCTTTGCCATCTCTTTGCGCCTCTCCATTATCTCCTCCAGGCTAAGGGGAAACTCCTCCCCTTCCTCCTCTTCATCCTCCTTTTCAACCTGAGGAAATTATAAAGCTTTTGTGAGAGACAAGATTTTCCTGTGACAAAAATAAATGAACATTTCATTTTCTGAGAGATTTTTATCATTAGGTTAACATTGTCACTGTGACTGGAAAACTATGGAACTACTTGATTATTACTAAACTATTTCAAAATATCAACCAGCAAAATAAACAAAACTATTTCAATTTGTACACTTCTAGTTAGTGTTCATCCTTACGATACCCAGTAAGTGCGATATTTTATAGATACACAAAACTGTTAAGGCTTTTGTGGCCACTCATTAATAAACTGCCTGTTGGCTTCTGTCTTGGGCTCTTTGGCCGACATTTGTTCGATGATTTTTCTGACTTCTGCCAGCACGAGTGGCTGGAATTGTTAGAGCTTCACCATCTATTGCTGGTTATGGACTGGACTCGAGCTCGCAGCCGCAGATTATATGTATCTGGCGCACCAATATCCAAGGGCTTTTCTGCAGTCATTTCTGGTGTGGTTCTCCCATTGCTACCTGCAGCAGTCATTCACTGTAGCATGGGAATCCAGGATCCACTCACCTTGAGGCTTTCTTCTTTCTTGTTGAAGCTATTCTCATATTTGGGTAGTTCTATAGCTTCTCTCAACAAGTGGATGTGACAGCTCTTCTCTACAGCAAGAACTTGTGCGTCTGTGGTCAGTCTCACACAGCACGTGCTCTGCCATGGCCAATTTCTCCACTTGCGCTAACCTGCAATGCCGCTAAGTTCTGTCATCATGGTGTTGATTGATTGTCCAGTCATTCCAATGCAAATGTTTCAGCATGTATATTCCCAGCATTGCAAGTGGGTCCCTTTCTTCCTTCACTGATTTGAGACGCTCTTTGATCTCCTTTGTCGATTCATAAATAGTCTTTATGCTGTGTTTGAGCAATGCACAGCTGATTCTGTCTGCCACTCTGGGAATGTATGGCAGAAAGGTCATACCCGACATTTTTTTCCCCCGAAACATTACTTCGCTGGGTGTTTGACTCTGTGACACTTCTCGTGCAACTGTTGGAGTACCCATTGCTCCTCAGAACATTTTGCAGGTGTTGCATCTTGTGACTGAGGTGCTACACCTAACAAATTTGTCTCGCTTACATTATGTGTGAATTAATCATGCCCTTTTGCTGGCTCCTGTGGTGATTTGACAGTGTGTGCAGGTATCGGTCCTTATGTGTCAGTTTTCAATACACAGTGGCACACAGTGGATCTGGCACTAGTATCTATTATTACTTGTCTCTTATGATGCCAGAATCCAACCTACAGTTGTGAATAGAAGTATTCGTCTGTGCTTTGTCCCTGAACCACTGTTTTGTGTATTTTTATTTTTAGCTATTCCCATTATATTTTTGTGAAGCAGAGGATGACCAATCACCTAAAATATTGTTAGGAAGCACCTGCAAAAAATTCCCCAAGTTGCCTGGTGTACCACCCCAAGACAGGAATTGGGAATAACATCTAATTTTTAATTTACTTAGTGTTCATGTCAGATCTGTTGTCACTTGAATTCCAAAAACTGCAGCTGAATATTTTCAGTTGCTTAGCCTAGTTTATTTCAAAACTTAATTCTGACACTGGAGGGTTCAAAACATTTGGCCCAAAGTTCTAATAATATAACATTTCAACCCCCCCCCCCCCCCCCCCCCCTCCAATCATTTACTGCATTTTCAAGGTTGATCTATTCGTTCTCATCCACAGAGCAAAGACTGCACACTGTTTATGCTTCCTAGAGTGAAAAACGCAAGACTGCCAATATGAGAAGTGTTTGGCTTCGTGTACAAATTTGACCTTCATAAACATATTGAACACACAATTTTTCATTTGGTTACTATTCAGCTGTCTTGTTATCTAAGTAATGGGATGTCCAGGATGGAGTGAGTTTATTTTATTTATTTTATGTGTCCAGTACATGAATTTATTACAATACTAGTAGAGCATTAATAACATAAAAGATTACTTACATAAAATTATCCATTTCAGAGAAAATTCAATGAAGTAAAGACAGAAAGTACGGTATGACAGGTGTTTGATAAGTAATGCAACACATTTTTTCCTGGCCAATTTTGGTTGAAAAAATGCAGAATTTGTTGTGGAACATTGTGAAATATTCCTACAGTTTCATTAAGTTCCAATAGGTGGCGTCGCTAATATGTAGCCTTCAAATTGGCATCTGTAATGGAGGTGCTTTCCAAGTAGTGTGTTGTCATTTAGTTTTTTTTAAATTTATTTTATTACTATTATTATTATTATGATCATCATTACGGATAGGAGCGTGGAATGTCAGATCCCTTAATCAAGCAGGTAGGTTAGAAAATTTAAAAAGGGAAATGGATAGGTTAAAGTTAAATATAGTAGGAATTAGTGAAGTTCGGTGGCAGGAGGAACAAGACTTTTGGTCAGGCGAATACAGGGTTATAAATACAAAATCAAATAGGGGTAATGCAGGAGTCAGTTTAATAATCAATAAAAAAATAGGAGTGCAAGTAAGCTACTACAAACAGCATAGTGAATGCCTAATTGTGGCCAAGATAGACACGAAGCCCACGCCTACTACAGTAGTGCAAGTTTATATGGCAACTAGCTCTGCAGATGACTAAGAAATTGAAGAAACGTATGATGAAATAAAAGAAATTATTCAGATAGTGAAGGGAGATGAAAATTTAATAGTCATGGGTGATTGGAATTCGGTAGCAGGAAAAGGGAGAGAAGGAAACGTAGTAAGTGAATATGGATTGGGGCTAATAAATGAAAGAGGAAGCCGTCTGATAGAATTTTGCACAGAGCACAACTTAATCATAGCTAACACTTGGTTCAAGAATCATAAAAGAAGGTTGTATACATGGAAGAAGCCTGGAGATACTGACAGGTTTCAGATAGATTATATAATGGTAAGACAGAGATTTAGGAACTAGGTTTTAAATTGCAAGACATTTCCAGTGGCAGATGTGGACTCTGACCACAATCTATCGGTTATGAACTGTAGATTAAAACTGAAAAAACTGCAAAAGGGTGGGAATTTAAGGAGATGGGACCTTGATAAACTGACTAAACCAGAGGTTGTACAGAGTTTCAGGGAGAGCATAAGGGAACAATTGACAGAAATGGGGGAAAGAAATACAGTAGAAGAAGAATGGGTAGTTCTGAGGGATGAAGTAGTGAAGGCAGCAGAGGATCAAGTAGGTAAAAAGACGAGGGGTGGTAGAAATCCTTGGGTAACAGAAGAAATATTGAATTTAATTGATGAAAGGAGAAAATATAAAAATGCAGTAAATGAAGCAGGCAAAAAGGAATACAAACGTCTCAAAAATGAGATTGACAGGAGTGCAAAACTGCTAAGCAGGGATGGCTAGAGGAAAAATGTAAGGATGTAGAGGCTCATCTGACTACAGGAAAATCAAAGAGA
The DNA here is from genome assembly GCF_021461395.2 of Schistocerca americana. Lineage (NCBI taxonomy): Eukaryota > Metazoa > Arthropoda > Insecta > Orthoptera > Acrididae > Schistocerca > Schistocerca americana. The sequence continues at coordinate 263,825,945 of NC_060120.1, forward strand.
CCTTTGGAGAAAAGAGAACCACTTGTATGAATGTCATGAGCGGATGGAAACCTAGTTCTAAGCAAAGAAGGGAAAGCAGAAAGTTGGAAGGAGTATATAGAGGGTCTATACAAGGGTGATGTACTTGAGGACAATATTATGGAAATGGAAGAGGATGTAGATGAAGATGAAAAGGGAGATACGACACCGCGTGAAGAGTTTGACAGAGCACTCAAAGACCTGAGTCGAAACAAGGCCCCGGGATAGACAACATTCCATTAGAACTACTGACGGCCTTGGGAGAACCAGTCATGACAAAACTCTACCATCTGATGAGCAAGATGTATGGGACAGACGAAATACCCTCAGACTTCAAAAAGAATATAATAATACCAATCCCAAAGAAAGCAGATGTTGACAGATGTGAAAATTACTGAACTTTCAGTTTAATAAGTCACAGATGCAAAATACTAATACGAATGGAAAAACTGGTAGAAGTCGACCTCGGCAAAAATCAGTTTGGATTCCGTAGAAATGTTGGAACACGTGAGGCAATACTGACTCTACGACTTATCTTAGAAGATAGATTAAGGAAGGGCAAACCTACGTTTCTAGCATTTGTAGACTTACAGAGAAAGCTTTTGACAATGTTGACTGGAATACTCTCTTTCAAATTCTGAAGGTGGCAGGGGTAACATACAGGGAGCGAAAGGCTATTTACAATTTTTACAGAAAGCAGATGGCAGTTATAAGAGTCGAGGGGCATAAAAGGGAAGCAGTGATTGGGAAGGGAGTGAGACAGGGTTGTAGCCTCTCCCCAATGTTATTCAATCTGTATATTGAGCAAGCAGTGAAGGAAACAAAAGAAAAATTCGGATTAGGTATTAAGATCCATGGAGAAGAAACAAAAACTTTGAGGTTCGCCGATGACATTGTAATTCTGTCAGAGACAGCAAAGGACTTAGAAGAGCAGTTGAGCGGAATGGATAGTGTTTTGAAAGGAGGATTTAAGATGAACATCAACAAAAGCAAAACGAGGATAATGGAATGTAGTCTAATTAAGTCGGGTGATGCTGAGGGAATTAGATTAGGAAATGAGACACTTAAAGTAGTAAAGCAGTTTTGCTATTTGGGGAGCAAAATAACTGATGATGGTCGAAGCAGGGAGGATATAAAATGTAGACTGGCAATGGCAAGAAAAGCGTTTCTGAAGAAGAGAAATTTGTTAACATCGAGTATAGATTTAAGTGTCAGGAAGTCATTTCTGAAAGTATTTGTATGGAGTATAGCCATGTATGGAAGTGAAATATGGACGATAACTAGTTTGGACAAGAAGAGAATAGAAGCTTTTGAAATGTGGTGCTACAGAAGAATGCTGAAGATTAGATGGGTAGATCACATAACTAATGAGGAGGTATTCAACAGGATTGGGGAGAAGAGAAGTTTGTGGCACAACGTGAGTAGAAGGGATCGGTTGGTAGGACATGTTCTGAGGCACCAAGGGATCACCAATTTAGTATTGGAGGGCAGCGTGGAGGGTAAAAATCACAGAGGGAGACCAAGAGATGAATACACTAAACAGATACAGAAGGATGTAGGTTGCAGTAGGTACTGGGAGATGAAGAAGCTTGCACAGGATAGAGTGGCATGGAGAGCTGCATCAAACCAGTCTCAGGACTGAAGACCACAACAACAACATCATCATCATCATTATTATTTGGCAGAAAACCAGATGATTTCAGATATTCACAGGCACTTCTAGAAAGTCTGCAGTGACCTGCCACTGAACAAAAGCATGGTGAGACATTAGGCAAGCCACCTCTCATAATCACAACAAGGTTGCGTGAACCTGTCCAATCTCCCACGTGCTGGACAGCTGCATACAGCTGTAACTCCTACAATGTTGGCCAGCCGGTATGGCCGAGTGGTTCTAGATGCATCAGTCTGGAAGCGCGCGACCACTACGGTCGCAGGTTCGAATCCTGCCTCGGGCATGGATGTGTTAGGTTAGTTAGGTTTAAGTAGTTCTAAGTTCTAGGGGACTGATGACCTCAGATGTCAAGTCCCATAGTGCTCAGAGCCATTTGAACCTACAATGTTGGAACATGTGGACACACTAATTTGAAGTGATCAATGGATCACTATCAAACACCTTGCTGCACAATTGGGCATCTGTATTGGTAAATAAATGCTGACACACTCATCCACCAGTTGGGGGTACTCTAATGTGTAAGCCCACTAGGTTCCTCGCCATCTATGCACCTTCCTACTTCCATCTGTTTGGCCCAATAAAGGATGTACTCCGTGGGAAGCAGTAAATGGATGATGTGGAGGTTACTGATGCAGCAAAATGTTGGTTCCAATGTTGAACATTAGAGTCATACCATGCAGCCATACAAGACCTCCCAGTAATCTGACATAAGGCCATTGCGTTGAATGGAGGTTATGTTCAAAAACAGGGTTTTGTAGCCAAAAGAGTGGGGAATAATATGGTGTTCTGGATTTCTGAATAAAACCAATCTGTTTTCAGAAAAAAACTTGTTGCATTACTTCTTGAATGTCCCTCATAACAACAACAAAAATACAAGGACTAATATGTAAAAAAGAGTTTATAAAATACTGACAAGAAGGTGAAATAAAACAGACAGCCAGTAAGGTGATTCTCTACATATTCTGTGGAGAACCAGTATTCAGTGGTTTTGACGGCTGTTTGGTTAGTTGCAGTAAGATGACCACTATTAAAGGTTCCTGGCAGATTCCTAAAGACTAGCAGATATTGTTCATTCTGCAGTGTGCTACACTACACTGGCAAATTTCATCACAATAGCTGAAGATCCATTTCCTGAGGTTGACTTTACACCATGACACCTCAGTTCTCAGCCTGTTCGGCATCTTCCGTGTCTCACAAGGCAGGTGTGAGCCTTGAGCTGGTTCCTCTGACATTCACTCAGTGTGCCTCAGGCAAAGAATCTTGCCAAAGTTTCTCTCAGCAAGTTATGAGAGAGACGGAATTGCTGTAGTTGCTTGCATGGAGTCCTTTCTTGATCTGAGTCTTGGTTGTTGGGGCTCCTCTCCAAATACGGGATGTCTGGGATCAGTTTCCTGTTTCTTCTCCATTTCTCGAGCTGCTTTCCTGCAAATACTTGGTAGTGCCATACCCATTACTTGGTAAAGTTTACTGACATGAGTTGGTCATTGAGATCTGTCACAATGTGTCCAGTATTGCTTAAAGCTGTATCAATGTATTTGGCATGTTCAGAATTTTGCCAAACTTGTGCAGAATATTCTTTTGGGGGAAAAAACATATTGCCATGGTAGATTTTCAAAACACTTTTGGCTGAGCACTGCAAGTAGCTCCTGTAAGTTTACAGATGACACTGTTCCAAGCAGATTGTTTGAGCTTTTTTCATCTTCACAGTGGGCTTTGAATGTAAGGGTGCAGTCCATCTTTACTCCAAGGTATCTGCTAGTGTTACTGTGGTATAGCTGTTCTCCTCTCCAAGCGACATTCAGTTTTCTTTTAGCTTCCCATATTTCATAGATAGAGTGCATAAACTTGTGTTTTCAGGATTTGGCTTCAGATGGTTAGTATCATAATACTTGCCCCGCTCTTTGACATCTTGTCAACTTTATCTCTGTGAGGGTCCTGCCCACTCGTCTCGTATAGGGTGACTAAAGGGTGCTGTGTTCTCAGAATGCTATATAACAATTCAAGCAAATCACATTAATAGTTTTTATTACAATAAGAAAGATAGACAACACTAAACTTTGTATCACACGAATGTGTCGCAAGCGATGGGTAACAGGCAAACAATGCATTTCTTTTCTATATACTACGTCCATACAAGCAATGGATATGGATCACTAATAACTGCTATCTTAGTGATTTCCTGGTGCTGGTCTAGTACTGTGTGGCCGACGCTGGCAGGAGCAGCACTTATATTCCCTTCTTGTAGAGGCCACTCCTGTCGTGGCTGACATCATCTTATGGCCTTCTCTGCTCTTGCGTTCTTCGTCTTCATGACAATGCTTGTGGTACGCTTGTGGTTACGCTGGAACAATCTCCACCTCCTTAAAAGTTTTGCCTTGGACAGCAATTTCTGTACCATCAGCATAAATAAATGCTCTAGTTCCAGGGCTAATTGGTTGGTCGTTTGTGTAACAGTAGGGACAACAATCACACTTGCCTGAGGGAGGCCATTCTTCTGAATCCTGCATCAACTTTTCTTACTTTGCAGCAAACATTAGATGAACTGTGTTAAGCGATACTCCTTTGTGACTGAATATACTTTCCTAACCACCTTTTTGTGGTTGATCATAAGCTGCTGTGAGGTCAATAGAAGCCACACCAATGCCTTGACCTCTTTCATAAACATCCTCAATATGCTGGACCAAATTAAGGATCTGTCAACAATAAGACCTTCCTGGGCTTTTACAACGTTATTGTTGACATACTCTGATATTTGATTTAGATTCAGTCTTTCCAGTATCTCACACAAATAGCAGAGGAAATGAAATTGGATGAAAGTTTTTGGTTCTGTTGGCTCTTTCCCAGGCTTTAGAAGTACTACTACTTTGGTTTTGCATCAAATCTTGGGAATTTGCAATTCTGAAATACAGGTGTTATAAAATTTAATATCCACTGTTTTGTAGCAGGCCCAAACATTTTATTTTATTTTGTTTCTTCCATGGTTTGTCTAGGTCTGCTGCTTTATTGTTATTCATAGACTTTTAAGATGAAAGGAGTGCCAAGGTAGTCTTCCTCAACTGTGTACCTTGGGGTTTGGAGTTTTTAGATCTTCCTTTTGCCTTACCATTCAGAAGGATTTGAGGGGCAATTTGGCCCGGAGTTATCTTTGAGAGATCAGGAGCAGTGGCTGGGTCATTGTTAAGGTTCTTCAATAATGTTCACATTTTCAGCTGTTCTGTTTCAAATATAGATTTGCTGCTAGGTCACACCATTTTTTACTTCTGGAAGCTGTTACAGTATGCAGGAGATCTTCACCTGTTTGGATTGTTTCCTCAGAGAATGGCTCATTGTCAAATAATTGTTCATATATCTCCAAGAGAGCCTTGCAATCTTCTTCATGTCCTGGGATATGAAGAAGATTGTTTTGGGATACATTTGCATGAGCTAACTTGAACTGATCTAGCAAATTCAGAATACACTGGAATGGGTATGGTTTTAGGACTTCCATATCATGTTCTCGTATGAAATTCTCCCATTGTGCTTTCTTGAAGTTAAATAGTATTTTGAAATGGGCAATCTCTGGTTTCATAACTGCTGCAACAGAACAGATAATAAGTTGAGCCAGCGTGTGTGGGACTGGTTCAGCCATGTTCTTCTTCATGTGAACTGGCTCAGCAACTTTCTTCTTTACTTCCTGGACAAGGTGTTCACTGACCCAAATGTTAGGTTAGTTATATCCATGACCCCATCTAGCACTGTTGAAGAATGGTGGTATCTTTAGGTCATAAATTAACACCGGTCCTCTCTGTTCAATTCAGTCGCCCAGTTCTTCTCCATTTTTATCAGTTTTCCAGTAGCACCATGATGTACTGTGGCAGTTAAAAGTTACCAATTACTAGCTTAGTTGGAGTAAGTTGTGCTTGTGTGTATGTGTGCGTGTTTTGCTTCAGAAGAAGGACTCTGTCTGAAAGCTTACGAGTAAATATTTTAGCAATCTTTTTCATTGTGCCTGTCTGCAACTCAACACCTCAACTATGTGGTGAGTAGCACTGTAGCCTTTTTAAAACACTATTCTTATTTTAATAAGATATATAAACCTATATAACACATTTTCTCACAGTTTTGCAATAACAGATATATCCTGCACATACTACATAGTTACGTTAATAATGTTATTCAAATGGCACAATGTTTGGAGGAATCCTGCAGTCACACATCCTTTTTAATGAAAGTCCTATTAAGATGGGACAACTTTTATAAGAGCTGTTCCTTTAGATTGCCAATGGTCTTGCCACAGCGGTTAATGCTGGTTCCCATCAGATCACCGAAATTAACCACTGTTGGGCTGGGCTAGCACTTGGATGGGTGACCATCCGGTCTGCCAAGCGCTGCTGGCAAGCGGGGTGCACTCAGCCCTTGTGAGGCAAACTGAGGAGCTACTTGATTGAGAAGTAGCAGCTCCGGTCTTGGAAACTGGCATATGGCTGGGAGAGCAGTGTGCTGACCACATGCCCCCGCATCCAGTGACGCCTATGAGCTGAGGATGACACAACAGCCGGTCAGTACCATTGGACCTTCATGGCCTGCTCAGAAGGAGTTTAGCTTTAGTTTTTAGTCCCTTTACATTACAGTTCACACATTACTAGACCTGCAATACGCACACTATCCACAATGTCGAAGAGCATCCATTAAATTCTTGGGACATTCTTCACAGAAATCAAGCAAAATTTCTGTTGCCAAGTACACAAAATTCTTAACTTTTGTTACATAAAAGAGACAATGGCAAAGAACTCACCTCTTTATCTCCATTTACAACCTTACTCCTACTCAGGATTTCTGCTACTTTGGCCTCCAATTCAGACTGGGACTGTAAAAAGGAAATTGAAAGACAGTTATCAATGACAAATGTGGTATCTTATTGGCATGAAATATATGTGTATCCATAATCACAAAGGAAATGTGTAAAATTTCAAAGATGGGTGGTCTGTTTTGTATTACCACAAAGTAAGTGGAAGTGTGTCATGGATATTATTAGCAAGTTGGAATGGCATATCATTAACACAAAGTTGTTTTGCATTGTGGGAAAATAACACCATAAAATTTCAAACAACAGCTTTATCCTTGAAATGGTAAAATATTTTATTTCCTACCACTCACATAGTAAGTTTAAGGTAAAATAAGAACAATAAAAACTTTAACGGCATGATTTAGGTGTTAGTTTTACCCTACAAGCTACTTCAGAGTTATAAGCTGACTATGGGGTCTTGTACCCTCTGTGTGTTAAAGTTACTAGGCATACTGCCTGTACATTTCTTTTAATACACAGTGGCTCGGAAGTGATCTCGACTGCTGCCTAGCCGAGATCACTGCTGACCTCAAATGCAGCCACAGTCGAGCCTAGCGCCCGGAGATGACAGTGGCATGTGTAAATGTATGTGTTTTGCAATTGGCTGGTTGGTTGGTTGATTCGGGGGAAGGGGAAGAAACAGCAAGATCATCAGTCCCATCAGATTAAGGAAGGATGGGAAAGGCAGTCGGCTGTTCCCTTTCACAGGAACCATTCTGGCATTTATCAGAAGTGATTTAGGGAAATCATGTTGTGTTTTGTCTATGTCTGATGAAGGACTTAGTCTTATAGTTGATAATATCCGATAGTCCTCTTTAAAAGCGCCTCCCTAACACCCAACACCTCCTCTGTGTAGTGAGCACCAATCTGTCCCCTTTATATTGGTATTTCATCCTGGATTTTCCACTTATTGAGGGACAGTAGTACTTACTTAGAGTTATTGAAACAAAAGGCTTTTTGAGCGGCTCTGCCAGGCCAGCCCCCTATAGCACTGCCTGTTGGTCTGTGCTCAATACACATTGCTGGCTGTGAGTAACAAAGCACAGCCAATAAAGTGAAACACTGTACTTGCCATTTTCTAGAAGTACATTTTAACGTTTTTTTGTGAGATGAAGCACTTTAAATACTGAAACTGGCAAATTTCTGCCACTTTGTCACCTGAGGATGGTTCACAGAATCAAACGGGCTGTGACTTAACAAATGCTCCTAAAATAACAGATGTGGTGGTTTTCTTAACATTCACTTACCAAGATGCCATCCTTCAGTATAGGAAAAATTCTTTTAACATACATTTTCAGTGGATTTTTGGTAAACAAGCAGGTAGGAAGCTCAAATTAAGTTTTTTTTTTTTTTTTTGCAGGCATAAAGAAGTACACTCAATAGTTGAACATATTCAAAGAGGGTATAAAAGTGTCACGTCAATGAGGCACTGTCTATTATCAACATTTTCTTCTCTTTGCTGTTGCTATGATGGCAACTATCATGCTCAAGAAATATTTGGTAGTACATAAGTGTTGAATTAATTTTGAATTTGGAATGTTTCATTCTACTCCGTGTGTAGGAGTCTGACAAAACAATACATGAAACTGCTTACATCACTAAGAAACCATTTGCAATAGTGTAGCAGCACGTATTTCAAATTTGAACTGTGTCCTTATGCTGTCAGAAATTTCAACTTAACTATCAACTTGTGCCAATGGATAAGCAATTTCGTACAAACATTCTCTTGCACTCTGCTGGAAATTGTTTTGCACAAGTTCTCACTGAAAAGAAATGAAACTGATGCAGAAAATTTGCCAACTCATCAAATATATTACATTAGTGGTGGTCACCTCCACACACATCTGATTTTGTTCCTTCCAATGTTTAAAAACTTTGTGAATGATCTTTCCTGTGAGGCAAGTTTTGTCTTTACTGGACTGCAAATACACATCTCCAATAAACACTTCATTTCACTGTCATGGAGTTAGATAAAAATTTTCACATGGTAAAGGCACAGTGCAATGCAGAAATCACTTTACTCCACATCAGACCTCACATATTACAAAAGGAAGGAAGATGATCAATTTTTGACAATATAATGTAATTGGATACATAAAAAATCTACTCACCAAGTGGCAGCCGGAGAACAAAGACTTCCCTCCTACATTAAAGACACCAACCATTTCCTAGATCATCTGAAATCTGTGCCCATCCCAGTCCGACTACACACCTTGCTCTTCTCACCATTGATGACATCTCCCTTTGTATCAGCATTCCCCACGGACATGGTCTGTCTGCTGCTGAATATTTTCTCAGTCTGCGCCCACCTGATTCCAAGCCTAGAACATCCTTCCTGCTCACTTTAATCAAATTTGTACTTGCCAACACGTACTTTCACACCGCGTGGGGGTAACCGTTGTTTCACGGTCCGCACGGCTCCCCCCGTCAGAGATTCGAGTCCTCCCTCGGGAATGGATGTGTGTGTCATCCTTAGCGTAAGTTAGTTTAAGTTAGATTAAGGACCAATGACCTTAGCAGTTTTGTCCCATAAGACCTTACCACAAATTTCCAAATACTTCACCTTTGACGAGCAGACATACAAACAGATCAGGGATACAGTCATGGGAACTAGGATGTTTCCTTCTTATGCAAACCTTTTCATACGTCACTTGGAGGGGGCTTTCCTGGGATCCATAAGCCTTCAAGCCCCTGGTTTGGTTTAGATACATTGATGAGATCTTTGCCATATTCACTCATGGTGAGGCTGGAATCTCTATATATCTTCTCCCAATTAAATTTCACATGGTCCTATTTTGAATCCCATGCCACTTTTCTTGATGTTGATCTTATCCTCACTGAAGGTCAGCTACACATTCTGTCCGCATAAAACTGATTAACAAACAACAGTACTTACATTTTTACAGTTGCCATCCTTTCCATGTCAAATATTCCATCCCATACTGCCTTGGCATTCGAAGCAAACATATCTGCTTGGATGCAGACTCTTTACAGCAACACACCACCATTCTCACCTCAGCCTTCCCTGGATGTAATTACCCCACCAACCTAGTTCAGAAACAGATATCCTTGGCCATCACATCCAATCCTGGTAGTGCTGATCCCTCCAGAAACAACTTCAGAGTTTATCACTTGTCATCAAGCCCTGAAATGAGATCCATTCTGTCTGATATTTTGCCCACCACACATAAAATAGCTTTTCGCCACCTTCCCAGTCTCTGCAATATCCTTGTCAGGCCCTACACTCCTTCTGCACCCATCTCCCTACCCTATGGCTCATACCCCTGTGACTCTCCCCCTGCAAGACTTGCCCTATGCACCCTCCTACATCAACCTGTAACAGCCCTGTAAATGGCCAAACATGTACTACCGAAGGAGAGCCACCTGGAAATGACCCAAGTCATGTACTAACTGTTCTGTGAACACTGTTCAGCCTTTTTCATTGGCATGACTATCACCAAGTTTTAAGTTAGGATGAATGGGCATAGGCAGAGGATGTATACAAGCAACACACAATATCCTGTTGCAGAGCATGCTCTACAACATGACAGTCGTGACCCTGGTGCCTGTTTCACCGCACATGTCATTTGGACTCTCCCTCCCAGACACCAGTTTCTCATAACTCTGCAAGTGCTACATGTCCTTGGTTCTCACCATCCACCTGGCCTTCATTTACAATTATTTCTTCCATCTCAGCATTTCTTCACAGTAACTACTCCTTTCTTCATTCTGTTTTAATTTTCTACATCTTCCATTTTCTGACCTGCCTATTTTTCGCCGTCCACCTCCCACCTCAGTTACACATACAATGTACTTATCACTCTTCTTAATTCATGCACAACGTTTTAGTGCTAATCTCTGTTTTGCATCTTACCCTGTCTTCCATCTTTAAGCTCTGGGGTTTTCAAATCTATCTGGTGCAGTCCCCAACAATCAGTCTTTCCTTCTTATCTCGTCCTGTAAGTCTCCCCTGCCCCATGGTTCTGGGTGACTTCTTGGTACTCTATCCCTTTTCCTAAAACCTCTCCAGTCCTTTTCCTTCACCCCTCTCCCACCCCCTGTCACATACTTTTCAGAGACACCATTCTGGTATTTTCCTCAAGTGATTTAGGAAAATCTAAATCTGGATCGATAGACAGGATTTCAGCTGTCATTCTTCCCAAAGAATCTCGTATAACAGTAAAATTAACCCAAAGTTATTTTAAACTGACAGATTCCATTTCCATTCAGTAAATGAACTGATAAGTACATGATAAGATCAGAGAACATCAAAAGAACTGAGATAAGTGTATACAGACACATTCACCTGGATTTCATAAGATTAGTTTTTTGATAATATGTATCAATGAGGATACGGGCATTTAGAACAATTATATCAATATAATTGGACTGGACTGTGGACTGTAGATGGTAAGTTAAAACTGAAAGCTGGACTGGGGATGAAATCTGGGGAATTCCTTTAGCATGCAAAGTGCCACCAACTGCACATAGGGAGCATACCTGACTGACTGACTGAAAGCTTCACCTTGCCACTTCTCTTCAAAATTATTGATGTAACCACACCTTATAATTGTGATGACAAGGGCGTGCATGTGTGTGTGTGTGTGTGTGTGTGTGTGTGTGTGTGTGTTTTCAACTTTTGATGGAAATAAGAGGTGTGGCAAGTAAATAACAAAACTGCTGTCAGAAATGTGATTTATTACAAACAAAGTTACAACTAACTTTTATCCTCTTCAACATATGGCCCTCCCCTATCTACATGCATCTACTTAGATGTCTTCCATTGTTGAAAGCAAGGCTGTAGGTCATGCACTGTCATCTTTTCAATAACTCTGCTGTTTTTGCTTTTTCTTCTTCAACAGACTGAAACTGTGTTCCCTTCAATGGACTTACCACTTTTGGGAAGAGATAAATATCACAGGGAGCCAGATCTGGTGAATATGGAGTTTCCCTCAGCTTCATTACGACTTCTTTGTAGTATTTCTGATTAATGGTTTGACCCTCAATTGCCAGTTTGGTCGTGATAACACCCCTAGCAGAAGAAAAAGTCAGCATTGCCTTCAGTTTTCATTTGCTCATTTCAAATTTTTTCATTCTTGGTGATGTGGGAGTTGTTGTGACAGTGCCACGAGATTTAAAAGTGCCGCTACGTCAGTACGCGAACACGGCTGAGCGCGGGAGCGCCACCTGGCTATGAACGGCGCCGGCCGCATGTCACGGCACGGCAGTCGAATGACAGATACGGAGTTAGTAGCATGTAACCCGCTATTGTTTCTACTTTGGTGTATCCATGCAATTTATTAGTGATTAAAGGTTATAACAGGAGTCTTCCAGGGCATCGATTAATGCTTTGTTTCTGGGCTGTACTTGAGTATCCATGTTTTAACACATGTGATGACGTGTGAGCAAGTCCATTTCCTCATTGAGTCATTCCATGTCATCACAGCAAGATATTTTCTGTTGGTCCTTTTGTTCCTGAGAGAGTTTTGCACAAACTTTGGTCATGTTTAAATCATTATGTGAAACTTGTCTTACTGTCTCTTTGTTCATGGTCAAAATGTCTGTGGTCACCCGAATGCTCACACGCCAGTCATTCCAGACAATTTCATTAATTTAATTTTCTGACTGTATGCTTCAGTTTTTGAGTTTACAGATCGACTGTGATGTTCATCATCTTCAACCTCGTCCTGGCCTTCTGAAAACTATTTGTGCCATTCAAAAACTCACACATGTGATATAACGTTATCACTAAGCACTTCTTTTAACATATGAAAACATTCTGTTGCTGAGTTTTTTAATTACACAGGGAATTTGAGGTTAATGTGATGCTCAGTTTTTTGGTTAACCATGCTTTTGGCACTACTACAAAACAACATCCTCTACAAACAAGGCTGTAAAGCAAACTAAAGCAGACAGAAAGACAAAACGAACAGCGGCTGCTCTTGAAGGTTCAAGGTAAGCCGCACTTCAATAACAACCTCCCTCTATGCAGCTATTTAACTGCCACACATTTTATATTGTGCTGGACATGAGAGAGGAGCAAGTAGTAAGTACAAAGTATGGGTCAGTCCACTACTTCATTTTTCATGTCCACTGATAACAGATCCCAGGAAACGGCATGGGGCAGGGATGAAAGAAACCCAGGCATTACTTGCTTTTGGCATAACTGAGAAATCTGGATATGTTATTTTCCACCACCATACGAAATATTAAACAGAACGTTCAACAGCTTTGACTGAAATAAGGTGTAGACTCATTTCTCTGCCTGAAGTTTCATCTTTCAGTGCTAGAGACATCACTGGAAGCTATAACGACCTGGAAGTCACTATAAAACTTAAACAACCTCGGTAAGTCAAACTGCTTAAGGAATGCAACAGCACTTGTCATCTGGGAAACATGGATAAATCGGCAGATGATGTTGTGGCTCGGAATATGATAAAAGACATGGTTACAAGAAATTCACAATTTATTAGGTCATGGTGTGGCAGTGTAAACATAAGTAGCACAATACCACATAGTGACTAATACAGGACACGTAAAGTTTCATCACAAGTATAGACTATGGCCGGAGTTGGTACTTGGCAATACATACAGCATTTGAAAACTAAAGGCCCCTGGCTATTGGCTCAAACTGTGTCACACGTGTCACAGTAGTGGCAGTGATTGTGTAGCAATGTACAGGTTACTACAGCAGGTTGTGCTCTGGTGTCAGGGATACATCAAGTTCATTTCTCCAATACTACATTTTTATCAGCATCTAATCATTACTGTATTAGAATGTATATTTATTTATTTGTTTAAACTGATCTGTTTAGGGTCATCAGGCCCTCCCAGGGTTTCACACATACATCATAGTTACCTAAGCAATTTTAGTATGAAAACTAGCACTAAAACGATTTGAGTGTCTGCAGTGGTGGTGTGAGTAAATTATACTGACCATGAAGTAACAAAGCATTAATAATAGCATTACTTGTACTACTACAGATGCAGCCACTAATAGTAACAATAACAATAACTGTTCTAATAATATTAGTAGTGGCAGATAAAAGAAAAAAAAGAAAAAAATTGTGGGTCTACAAAATACATGTTTTTTGATATAGCAATTTATACTGCAAGAAAATTTAAGAAGACTACATCAGCTAAGAATACTGTGAAACAAGGAGATCAGATTGGAAAGAGGGATGTACGAGACTTTGAGAATGTGGCTGAATGATGGAGTGGGACAGAGAGAATTTTTCTCTGGTGGGAATGGGTGTGTTCTGCCATTTTGTTCAGACAAGAGAGTTAAGGTCAAGGAGAGAGATGAGGGACAGTGTTCAGTAGAGAAGACAAAGGGTATGGAAATCTCTGTGCTTGTTTGCACACAGCCAGGAGAGCTATGCATATGATGGTGAAATGTGCTCAACAGATATAATGAACACAGGCAGTCAGAACCAGTTCTATGCGCTGTGAGCTTTCCTGAGAAAGGCATTACAGGATAACATTGCTGTGATCAATAATTGGAAGAATAAATGTTTGTACAAGTTTCTTTTTCAGGTCAAGACAGAAGAGCTTTTTATATTTCTGTAGGGTGTGGAGAGTTGCTGATGCCTTCTTGCATATTGCGACTATGTCACAGTCCAGTTTAGACTTTCATCTATTATTACTGCTAGGCTCTTTGCTGAAGGACAGAAGTTGATATATGTTCCATTTAGGGTTAAAAAGATGGTAGAGATTCCCAATATTTTGAGCTAATGGGCCTAGAATGACCAACTTGTATCAATTGGGTTATGGATAGGTTGAGCTTTAACCCTATATCCTGTACCCATTTTGATAGTGCACACAGGTCAGTATTGAGATTCCCGATAGCTGTCTGCATGTTTATAGGAGGTCATCAGTGTACATGTGGTATCTGCAATAGGACAAGACTGATGACACATGATTTATGTATAATGACAAGAGTGTAGGACCTAATACTAAACCCTAGGGGATGCTGCATACTAGCTGCCTCCATTGTGACTTTATGGTGCCAGACATGACACATTGCTGGCGAGACATCAGGTATGAGTGAAACCATTGCAATGCACTTAGTGAAAAATTTATGCTGCTATGTCTGGCAAGTCATAGTCAATGGTGTCAAAGACTTTTCTGAAGTCTAAGAAGCAGATGATAGTTGCCTCTTGTGCGTCCTAGCTTCAGGTCATCTGTTACGTTTATTAAGAAAGATGATGTATTGCGATGTTTATAGAAACCTAATTGGTATTTGTCTAGTAGGTTGTTAGTAGTTAGGTAGTTTGATAGCTGGTTGTGGATTATATATTCTAAGGCTTTGGACAGTGCAGGAAGAATGCAAATAGGTTATTAATCAGATAAGGCTGTGGCAGCACCCTTTTTAGGTAAACCCTCAAATAGTCCCTGTTTCCAGGCCTCAGGGAAAACAGTTGTAGTGAAGGAGTGGTTGAAGATATCTGTTACAGTGGGCCGTAGTGGGTCAATAATAAGCTTCATCTTTTGTACTGTACTGCCATCATGTCCAGTACATTCTGACTTGAAATGCGTTACGGCTTTTTTTTTGACAGCGTTGCAGATAACATTCTTTAGGTAGAATTTTTGGTGGCTAAAGTCATTTACCCCCATGAAATAATCAATGGCTCTCTGTTTTGTTTGTGGTTCAGTTTTTGTCATAGGTAATGTGAAGTACTGGCTCAGTTCATTGGCTAGGACTTTGCCTATACCAAAACCACACAGGTTTTTGCATAGGACAGTTGGTCTATTTCTGTTGTCAGTTGATGTATGGGCATGCCTCATTTTTGCATTTCACAAACCTTGATTGACTCTGTTGCGCTTGTGCTTGTAAGTAATATGATTTTCAGGAGTCTGGTGCTATTTGTATGCTTGGTATGCAGTGTTTATGAGAATCATGAGCTGTTTCAGTTCTTCAATTACCAGGGTGTATGTTTCCTTCTTACTTTTCCAGTCTTGAAGGGAGGGATACTCGTCACACTGTTGAGTAAGTGTGTTGGTAAACCCATGAAGTTTTTGGTTTATGTCTGAGAAAGTAACAGAAGACATCTTCCAAGCTATTTTTTGCGCCTCAGTTGCAAATTCAGAAAAGTTAATGCGTTTGAAGTCTTAATACTTAGTCAACTGTGGTTTCCTTCTCAGACATTCTAGTGGGGTACATCACAAAAATTATGTCATGGGTGGACATGCTAGGTGCAGATATTTGAGGAGTATGACTTACTCTGTTTGAGGATTTCATTGCAAATGTATCCAAAAGAGTGTGGCTACTGTTCGTATGATGGGTAGGAACAAGCTGAAGTAGTGACACATTTAAGAAGAAAGGATCTGCTTAAATTCTGCTCTGGATGGACTATTGTATAGAAAATTTATATTAGTGCCGTCAGCTATAATTATATGCTCATATGTCAATTCGTGATTTCAAAGAGCAGTTTCAAAGAAGACAAACCTGCTTACCTCAGCAGGCTTTGTAGAGGACACAAACAGGCACTTCATTTGATCTCTCTGAACATATGCTCCAATTGTTTATCTTCATTACTGTTGGATGTGTGTAGCACAGTAGGTGATAAATCAGGTTGTATGAAGGCCCCTACTCCACCCCCTTATCAGTTACATCCGTCGTGTCTTAGAAAGATGTAACCATCTAGATTTACTGAATTTGTGGGAATCCTTGGACTGAGCCAGGTCTTCGACAGATGAATTACACGGATTTCTATGTTTTGAAATACATAACAGAACTTGTCAAGATGACGTGGCAGAGACTGAACATTTGTGTGTGTGCAGTACATAGCTTAGTCTTTTTTGGGCACGAAGCTTGCAAGGATGCCACTAGTGGATATCGGTGACGCTGGCCCAATGAGGGTGGGGAAACAACGCATTCCAGAGCACTGCTCTAGGGAAGAGGGAGGGGGGGAGTATGGGAGCAGAGCTCCCAGTTAACCTATAGAGAGGCTATAGCAATTCACGCATAAAAACAATATTAACAGGAGAGAAGAATGACTGCAATTAAACAAGTTAGTGCTCAATAAAGTAAACAGCTCAACTCCACCCCATTACAAGCTACATAAAACATGTTGACCTGATGTCATTATCATAGGCAGTGGTCTGACAACGTCTCCGATGATGCCTCCAGCATTCAGAGATAAAATGTTAGGCTGAAAAATATGCCTTGGACCAAGGTTTAAAGGCAGTTGGTCTGTATTTTTTTAACTTTCTTTTCTTAGAAATTACAGAACATGTTTCCATTATAAAAGTTGGTCAAAATACCCTCATCACTCCCATCTGTCTTTCTCATTTTTGAATGTGTTAAGTAACTATTGGATACTTACCAGTTGTCATGAGATTATAAATCTACAAAAAGACATTTTGAGACACAACATTTTTTTTAAAAAATCAAAAGCTGTTATAGTAATTTTCACAAACAGTTGGCAATGGTATCCTAGTGGGCAACACACTCAAAGCAAATAACTTAAAAATGTGTGTGTTAATCAGAATTTCTATTTCTGTCTCACTCTTTATGCATCTTATCATTATCTTCAGTTTCAACATTTTGTTGACAAAGAACCAGCAACTTTATTAAATTGCTTGAAGTGTTTATTAATGATTCTGCCAACCTTACAGGTTCATTTCAAGCCTGGCCCACTGAGGCTGCTCCGACAGTACTTGATCTTAATATTAAACATTAAAGTGGTAACACATCCTTTATAAATGTTTGCAGAATGAATGCCACAATCCACACACGCCTCTTACCAACTCAAAATCAAACTCAGTTTGAGGTAGGTTTGAAACTAGTCACCTAATATAAATGCTACATCTGTTGGACGGAATCATTAATAAACACTTCAAGGAATTCTCAATATCTATTATCTACTTCAAATTTTAATAAATCTCTTATATATTATCTCCTTGGGTATATATACAACAAATACAACAAGAATGTACAGTAATACAACTCACCTCAAATCTTTTAACAAAGTCTTTTGTTGTGTCTAAGGTTATGGAACCTTTGGGAATAAGTGGATATATTAAATTCTCTGCAACTCTGTTTCTGTCAACAACTGCATTCCAGCGATTCAGCTGCTGCTTTACATTCGTGAAACCAACCACTCGTTTTATCTGCAAAATACAACAAGTGAATTATTTAAAACTCTTAGGTCAATTGCAGATGTTGAGATGATATAATTTATTTCACAGTACAGTATATTAAGTGTTTAACACATAATATTCATGGAATATGAATGATATTGTCTTCATTAAACACAAAAGCTTGTAATATTTAAGGCAAGACAACTGTCAAAAAGTCAAAAAATTAAATTGTACATTTAGATTATGAATCGAGCAATTAAAAATACAATAGAAACTGAATTTTTCAACTTTGGACTTGGATAAAATATTCTCGGTTAACTTGCTGTGTCAAATCCAGATAAAATCTCAAGCTTTCAGTGACAGCCACCATAATCGCCATCAGGGGCTAAGTCTGAATTACTTCTGATGACGACGATGGAGGCATTCACCAAAAGCTTGGGTTTTCATCCAAATTTGAAAGAAAGTTAACCAAGAACTTTTTATCCTGAGCTTTTCTCATGTGAGGCTTCACAGCCAAACTGTGGTCTGCTTCTCACTATGCAAAAATTTCTCACTGATCAACATACAAGGCTGTAAACCAATATGTTGTATTATCATGGCTCTTTAGCTGAACTCACACTTGTAAAATACAATGTCGTAAGTGTAAGCTCTAAACCTGTGTCAACATTTAACATAATGTGTGCCATTATCCACAAAATTAGAACTCAGGTAAAAAAAGACACAAATGTTGTTGTGGTCTTCAGTCCGAAGACTGCTTTGATGCAGTTCTCCACACTCAACCACGCTGTGTAAGCTTCTTCACTTAAAAATAACTACATCAACCTTCACCCATATTAATCTGCTTACTGTATTATACCTTGGTCTTCCTCTACAGTTTTAAACCCCCCTCCTGCCCCCCCCCCCCACCACTCACACACACACACACACACACACACACACACACACACACACACACACACTTCTGTCCAATATCACATTGACAATTTCTTGACCTCTCAGAATGTGTCCTAACAACCACTCTTTTCTTTTAGTCAAACTGTGTCATTTCAAATCAGTACTCGCTCATTAGTTACATGGTCTATCCATGTAACTGTTAAAATTCTTCCATAGCGCCACATTTGAGAAGCTTGTATTCTCTTCTAGTCCGAATTGCTTATTGTTCATGTTGTGGTTCCTTACAAGGCTACGCTCCAAACAAAACAAAAGACTTCCAAACACTTACATTTATATTCAGTGTTAGTAATTTTATCTTTTTAAGAAATGCTCTCCTATGAAACTTCCTGGCAGGTTAAAACTGTGTGCCCGACCGAGACTCGAACTCGGGACCTTTGCCTTTCGCGGGCAAGTGCTCTACCAACTGAACTACCGAAGCACGACTCACGCCCGGTACCCACAGCTTTACTTCTGCCAGTACCTCGTCTCCTACCTTCAGCGCACACTCCGCTGCAGAGTGAAAATCTCATCCTGGAAACATCCCCCAGGCTGTGGCTAAGCCATGTCTCCGCATATCCTTTCTTTCAGGAGTGTTAGTTCTGCATGGTTCGCAGGAGAGCTTCTGTAAAGTTTGGAAGGTAGGAGACGAGGTACTGGCAGAAGTAAAGCTGTGGGTACCGGGCGTGAGTCATGCTTCGGTAGCTCAGTTGGTAAAGCACTTGCCCACGAAAGGCAAAGGTCCCGAGTTCGAGTCTCGGTCGGGCACACAGTTTTAATCTGCCAGGAAGTTTCATATCAGCGCACACTCCGCTGCAGAGTGAAAATCTCATTCTGGAAATGCTCTCCTTTCTACAGTTGATCTTATTTTTATAGCCTCTCTACTTTGACTATCATCTGGCACTTTCAGTGCCTCATTTAATCTAATCCCAGCAGTGCTGCTTGATTTAATCTGACTTCATTCCATTATCCTTGTTTTCATTTTATTGATGCATATTTTATACCCTGTCTTCAAGACACTATCCATTCCATTCAACTGTTCTTCCCAGTCCTTTGCTGTCTCTGACAGAATTACAATGCCACTGGCAAGCCTCAAAGTTTTTATTTATTCTCCCAGAGTTTTTCCTTTCCCAAATTTCTCCTTTGTTTCCTTTGCTGCTTGCTCAATGTATATTCTGAATAACAACAGGGACAGGATACAATCCTGACACACTCCATTCTCAATTACTGCTTCCCTTTCATCTCCAACTTTTATACCTGCAGTCTGGTTTCACTATAAGTTGCATATAACTCTTTGCTCCCTGTATCTTATCTCTGCTATCTTCACAGTTTCAAAAGGTGTTTCCCAATCAGTATCGTCAAAAGCTTTCACTAAGTCTACAAATGCTATGAATGTGAGTTTGCCTTTCTTCAGCTTATCTTCTAAGATAAGTCATAACGTCAGTATTGCCTTGCATGCTCCTATCTCTCTCTGGAGCAAAAAAATGACTTTCTTCTAGTTTTTCCATTCTTTGATAAATAATTTGCGTCAGTATGTACAACCATAACTTATTAAATTGATAGTTTGGTTCACTCCTGTCGGCATATTTTCTTTGGAACTGGAATTATTACATTCTTCCCGAAGTCTGAGTTTGTCTGTCTCATATATCTTGCAAATTAGGTAGAATAGATTAGTCATGGCTGGCTCTCCTATGGATCTTAATAATTCTGAGGGAATGCCATCTTCTGAGAATTTTGATGTAGTGTGTACTAATGATTTCTTCTCTTGGTCAGAAAACAGTGTTATTGATGCATGTAAAACAGGTAATAACTGTATTGGGCCTGAATTAGATGGTATTTTTTATGTAGGTGTGAATGAGAGCTGTGAAATGACTGTGGTTGGTAAGTCTGAGACTGGTAGCTTATTGCAAATGAACGTAGGTGTGGTATGTGACTTTTTGATAGAGATACGACTTGTGTTGTTAGTGATGTTATTGATGAAGTAGTTTTGGAAGAATATAATGATGATGATGACAATGATCAGATTTTTGTGAAATTTAGGAATAATGAAGTTTCAGAGTTATTTGCGAATACAGGTAAGGTAAGTGATGTTTGTGATGATGTAAGTGAGAGTCATGGAATACCAGTCCAGTCAAAGCAGTATTTCATTAATGCCATGCAGAGTAATGATCCAAGCAGTAACGATGAGTTATCTGTAAGCCTAGAGAATAAAGGAGAAAATTTTTGAAATTTGTGTGGGACCATATTGCTGATAACATAGATAAATTTGCATTCTGGAATAAGTTAACTGTGGTTAGTCAAAATCAGTATCCAGATTGGTGGAATGAAGTGAAAGAGGATCTAAGTATGAAACGTAATTTTGACAGTAAAGTGTTTTGTGTTCCTTCTGTAGTAAGTGATGTTAGTTGTGCTATGGAACCCATTCAGTGTGCTCAATCTTTACCTGTCAACACATGTAACCAAAGTAATGCAATGATACCAGTAAAATTGATAAAACCTTGGAAAAACAGTGTAGATGTAGCATTTGATGAAATTGAAAGTGATCTTTTACATGAAGTGTCTAATAACAAAGATGATTATTCAGATTTTGGATGTCCTCACATTAGGATTAAGATTGATCAGTGGGAAGGGAACTGTTTGATTGATACAGGTAGCCCAATTTGTTGTACAGCCGCACAATTTAGACACAAAATACAGTATAGTAAGAATTTTGTGGAAGTGCCCATTGTAGGTGTAAAGATAAAAGCAGCTTCAGGTAAGCAAAGCAAATTGGTAAAATCTCAAGTACTTTTAACGTTTAGTATAGAATGTAAAATCTTTGAACATGGATGTTTAGTGATCTCTAGTCAGGAAGAGAACATAATTCTCGGTATGGGTTGGATAGCGAAAGTTGTGGATTGTTTCGGATGGAATGCTAAAGAATTGCTTATTTTGGAACCTAAAAGTAATATTTATGTGGAAACTAATTTCTATATCTTAAACTGTGGGAAAAGTTGTAACTATTTGCTAAACATTGTGAACCATTGTGAGTACCAGGTGTTTGATGATGATACAGATTTTGATGGGATTGAGGATCCATATTTTGAAAGTGTAGTGGATTCTAAGCAAGGGAAGCTATGACTCTTAATGATATACAAGAGGAACAACTTAGAAATTTGTTTAGTGAAAAACCAGGGAAAGTGAAAGGCTATCAGTACATGCTTTACTTTAAAGATAATCAACCTTCCTTTCTCCAGCCATATAGTATACCATTTCCAAAAGGAAAGATGTAGAGAAAGAAATTCTGAAAATGGCAACATGGAATGTAATAGAGAGAAGCAGGAGTGTTTACAATAATCCTTTAGTTGTGGTTGTTGTTGTTGTTGTTGTGGTCTTCAGTCATGAGACTGATTTGATGCAGCTCTCCATGCTACTATATCCTGCGCAAGCTTCTTCATCTCCCAGTACTTACTGCAACCTACATCCTTCTGAATCTGCTTAGTGTATTCATCTCTTGGTCTCTCTCTACGATTTTTACCCTCCAACGCTAAATTTGTGATCCCTTGATGCCTCAGAACATGCCCTAACAACTGGTCCCTTCTTCTTGTCAAGTTGTGCCACAAACTCCTCTTCTCCCCTATTCTATTCAATATCTCCTCATTAGTTATGTGAACTACCCATCTAATCTTCAGCATTCTTCTGTAGCATCACATTTTCAAAGCTTCTATTCTCTTCTTGTCCAAACTATTTATCGTCCATGTCTCACTTCCATACATGGCTACACTCCATACAAATACTTTGTGGTAAGTAAGAGAAATGGTGGAGTGAGAATTGTTTTGAACTCTAGACATCTTAATAAATTTCTTATCAGAGGGAATGATCATCCTGAGAACATGTACGTGCTGTTACACAAATTTGATTATGTAAAATACATGAGTAGTTTGGACTTGACCTCTGATTTCACCAGATCCCACTTGAAATTAATTTTAGAAAGTATACAGCATTTTTGTATGGAGGTAAGCGTTTTCAATATTGTATGGTGCCATTTGGGTTAAATGTATGTGTAGCTGAATTCATAAGACCTCTGGATTCTGGTCACAGAAAAGACTTGGGAACAACATTTGAATCTGTTAAGAGATGTGTTTTCAAAATTACAATCAGGAGGGATGATTTTGAAAATAGGTAAATGTAAATTTGGTGTGGAAGAAGTTGAATTTTTGGAAAATGTTATATCTGAAAAAGGAATTGCACCTGATAAAGAGAAACTTGACGCTATTACTAATTTACCTCCACCTCACAATAAAAAAGGGCTTAAACCATTCTTTTGGGTTAACTAGATTATAGAAAATTTTGTAGCAGCCAAGCCTTGAATGCTCCATACTTGTGTTAACTTTTGAAGAAGAATACTGTTTGGGATTGGAATCTGGAGTGTCAAGATGCTTTCGATGAGATCAAACAATAGCTATGTCAAAGTCAGATTCTGTTCAGACCAGATTTGTCTTTTCCTTTTTGTATTATAACAAACAGTAGTGATGTTGGATTGGGTGCTCATTTATTTCAGGAGGTTGAAGTTGATGGTGTTATTGAACAAAGATCTCTTGCATTTGCTAGTAGAGTATTGCAGAAACATGAAAAGAAATACACTGTTACTGAGAAAGAACTTTTGGCTATGTATTGGGCATTCAGCAAATTTAAAAATTATTTACTATGTCACAAAGTCATCATCAATACTGATTACAAAGCATTATGTCATCTTCAGGTGTGTAAGCTGTACCACAACAGAATTACTCATTGGGCCTTGTTTTTACAGCAATTCAGTTATGAAATCGGATACATTAAGGGCACAGATGATGTAGTTGCTGATGCTTTATCTAGGCTACCTTTAGGAGGT
This sequence comes from Schistocerca americana, assembly GCF_021461395.2. Lineage (NCBI taxonomy): Eukaryota > Metazoa > Arthropoda > Insecta > Orthoptera > Acrididae > Schistocerca > Schistocerca americana. Next base: position 263,849,345 of record NC_060120.1, read on the forward strand.
GAATCATCCAACAACTTTGGAGAAAGAGAAAGGCGAGTTTAAAATTATGTACTTGAAAGGTGTGAAAGAGGAAAAAGTTTGCAAAGAATTCCGTTAAGTATGAAAATCATGATCAAAATTGGAAATTGGTTAAGAGCCTGTTGGTAAGAAAGGAGGAGAAGGGTACACAAGAGTATTTTATTCAGGAGACATAAGACTGACTCAGAGGATTGCAAACTATGTTGACCGATACAGTGTATTGATACTTTAATTACTTATACACATGAGAGTTTTGGTCATTGTGGAACAACCAAATACACACAAAAGATTCAGGAAAACATCTATTTTTATAACATAGTAAGAAGAGTCAAGAAGAAGATTGCCAGCTGTGACAGATGTCAAAGAGTGAAGATAAGTAACCAAACAAGTAGAGGCCAAATGCAAAGCATATTGCCTAATGGAAACCTTGATCTCGTGTCTGTTGATGTTTATAGACCTTTACCTAAGTCTAAGAATGGATTTTGTTATCAAACCACAGTTTATGTATTTTTGAAGTTCGTAAAGTTGTTTCCTCTCAAGAAAGCTATCAGTAAGCAAATCAACTCTACATTTGAAAACACGTATTTTTATCAGGTGGGTATTCCTAAAATAATTTTATCTGATAATGGTTCTCAGTTTACATCACAAGCTTGGAAAGATTTTGTTGATCACACAAAAATAAGGCATATTCTAACCTCGGTGTACCATCCTTTGAGTAACCCTGCAGAAAGATATATGAGAGAGATTGGAAGTCTGTTTAGAACATACTGTAGTAAGAATCTTACCAGTTGGATAGATCATGTCAGTGACTTTGAGGATATTATGAACAGCTAACTAATTTCTTCAACAGGTTTTTCACCATTTGAAATAATGTTTCATCATAGACCAGCTAACTTTATTTCTAAAAATGTTCAGTTTCCACCATGTAAAATTCTATCACCACAAGAGAGGGAAGAGTGTGTTAAGGAGATGATGAAAAAACAGGGGGACGGGAGAAAGCAGAGACATGATGGTAAAAGTAGATTTTCTGGGTTTGAAGTAGGAGATCTTGTGTTGGTGAAAGCCAAAGAGAAATATAAAGTGTTGACATCTGAGATAAAGAATTTTTTCAGTATTTATATTGGACCATTCGAAATTCTTGAAAATCCACATCCTGGTGCATACAGACTTGTGTAAGCTAAGAAGTTGTTTGGATTACGCAATATCACTTACCTGAAAGCACATAGACATTATTCATCAGCATCTAAATTTTGTTTGTTTGTTCTTTTTTCCATTGTCATGAATTTAATATGTAAGATGTTGTGATTTTTAAAGTTTTGTCTTATCTATTGACTGGGTTAAAATCTATGATACACTATGTAATTATGTTCTGCAACAGATTTGTGCTTTAGAATTTAATACATAGATGCCATGAGGCTAAATGAGTAGATACTTTTACAGTTTTGAAACGGGACAGTAATCATAATTTGTACTGCAAAAATTAGGAACAGTACCTTAGTATATCTGTGTGTATCACCTAGTGATTTCATTTCTTTTTTACTGATTTTAATTTTGTTTATTAATTTTTCTAATGTGAACACTTTTTAATCTCAATTGACGTACATCTCATATAACTGACTATGTAAAATGAAGATGGAGAGCATTTCTCATGTGATGTGAAGGAGGTATTGAACAACATATTTAGTACACAAAATAATGTTTCAGGATTTGATGTGAATGCTAGACAGGAAGTTACGTATATGTTGAAGCATGTGATGATAACTCTAAGGAGGAATCTGAAAGATGTGGGTAGATCCATCCCCCACACTGCTGTATGGCTGAACCCTGCTGGACCAGTCATCTTGCAAGAGATCGTGGGTGCTGAGTAATGTATTCAAGCATCTGTCGACTGAAATGTGTGTTGTACCTGATATTTGTGAATTGTTAACCAAGACTGCTAAAGACAGTGTTTCTCAGCATAAATGCATGGTTATTTTCAACTGGGGGATTGACTCTCCAATCATTATGTAACTTTAAATCAGTATGTATTTTTTTTAAACTGTAAATGAATTTTCTAGGCCTTTGTGTACGTAGGCCATTGTGGAAGACATTTACTAGTGTGAACAATATAAAAAGATGTATGTACAGATGTCTGCTTTCATACTCCGATTTTGGTTGTCAAGCTACTGGATCGTGTCATCATTCAAAGCTAACTATGACTGTTTACCTGAATATATCCTAAGTATTGCAATATTGTATCTAACTGGATCTTGAGTTGTGGACAGACTCATGCTTAGCTCTGTTTTGGGTACACCTAGTCATCATGACTGTGTGTTATTAATTTTATTGTGTTGAAATATTTTTTGATGGTTTGTACCCGGTGTGGTTTGGATTCATGGATTGGCCCCACATCGTAAACTCAGGCCCTAATATTTTTCCATTATTTTGTTCTTTCTTGAGTCAACATATCCTTGAATACCATGGTTTATAAGGCTGACTGATTTCTACTCATGCTCGAGTATATTCTTCTGGTTTGTACCCATCAGCGTGTTTTTGAGTCTGCTCACTCCTCGTACACTTAGACTCTGAAATTTTTTCTCTCCTCTTTTGAAGATTTGATTGTATAGATCATAGCTTAAAGTTTATAAATTCTAGTAATTGCCATTGTTTCTGTAATTATTTCTATAGTTTAGTGGTGTAATGTTGTAGTTTTGACCTAGCATTATTTGTCTTGTCACAGTATGTTCCACAGATCTGAAAATCTGAGTGCCATATCCTGATACAGGTACAGATTATGATTTTTATAGCAGATATTTTTCTTATGTTCTCTATAAAATGTTATGTATCATATACTTCTATACATCCATCTGCTATCCTGTGATCATTTTGTACACCATTTGGCAAACCTTATAGTCTGTCACAAAATATTGTAAAAACCCTGTTTCCAAATTTTGTGAAGGAGATATTGTAATGAATCATCCTCCTCTAACATTTTCTTTTTTATAGAGATAACTGATACCACCTCCCCCATGAACCATGGACCTTGCTGTTGGTGGTGAGGCTTGCGTGCCTCAGTGATACAGATAGTCGTACCGTAGGTGCAACCACAACGGAGGGGTATCTGTTGAGAGGCCAGACAAACATGTGGTTCCTGAAGAGGGGAGCAGCCTTTTCAGTAGTTGCAACGGCAACAGTCCGGATGATTGACTGATCTGGCCTTGTAACACTAACCATAACGGCCTTGCTGTGCTGGTACAGTGAACGGCTGAAAGCAAGGGGAAACTACAGCCATAATTTTTTCCCAGGGGGCATGCAACTTTACTGTATGGTTAAATGATGATCGCGTCCGGAGGTCAATTTGTCCCCCATTCGGAACTCCGGGCGGGGACTACTCAGGAGGACGTCGTTATCAGGAGAAACAAAACTGGCGTTCTACGGATCGGAGCCTGGAATGTCAGACCCCTTAATCGGGCAGGTAGGTTAGAAAATTTAAAAAGGGAAAGGGATAGGTCAAAGTTAGATATAGTGGGAATTAGTGAAGTTTGGTGGCAGGAGGAACAAGACTTCTGGTGAGGTGAATACAGGGTCATAAATACAAAATCAAACAGGGGTAATGGAGGAGTAGGTCTAATAATGTATAAAAAATAGGAGTGTGGGTAACCTACTACAAACAGCAGAGTGAATGCATTATTGAGGCCAAAATAGACACGAAGCCCACGCCTACCACAGTAGTACAAGTTTGTATGCCAACTAGCTCCGCAGATGATGAAGAGATTGATGAAATGTATGATGACATAAAAGATATTATTCAGATAGTGAAGGGAGACGAAAATTTAAGAGTCATGGGTGACTGGAATTCAATAGTAGGCATAGGAAGAAAAGGAAACGTAGTAGGTGACTATGGAATGGGGTTAAGAAATGAAAGAGGAAGCCACCTGGTAGAATTTTGCACAGAGCATAACTTAATCATAGCTAACACTTGGTTCAAGAATCGTGAAAGAAGGCTGTATACATGTAAGAGGCCTGGAGATACTGACAGGTTTCAGATAGATTACATAATGGTAAGACAGAGATTTAGGAACTAGGTTTTAAATTGCAAGACATTTCCAGGAGCAGATGTGGACTCTGACCACAATCTATTGGTTATGAACTGTAGATTAAAACTGAAGAAACTGCAAAAAGGTGGGAATTTGAGGAGATGGGACCTGGATAAACCAACAGAACCAGAGGTTAGAGGTTGCAGAGAGTTTCAGGGAGAGCATTAGGGAACGACTGACAGGAATGGGGAAAAGAAATACAATAGAAGAAGAATGGGTAGCTTTGAGGGATGAAGTAGTGAAGGCAGCAGAGGATCAAGTACGTAAAAAGACGAGGGCTAGTAGAAATCCTTGGGTAACAGAAGATATATTGAATTTAATTGATGAAAGGAGAAAATTTAAAAATGCAGTAAATGAAGCAGGCAAAAAGGAATACAATAAGTGCAAAATGGCTAAGCAGGGATTGCTAGAGGACAAATGTAAAGATAGATAGGGGTCAGATAGATACTGCCTACAGGAAAATTAAAGAGACCTTTGGAGAAAAGAGAACCACTTGTATTAATATCAAGAGCTCAGATGGAAACCCAGTTCCAAGCAAAGAAGGGAAAGCGGAAAGGTGGAAGGAGTAGATAAAAGGTCTATACAATGGCGGTGTACTTGAGGACAATATTACGGAAATGGAAGATGATGTAGATGAAGATGAAATGGGAGATATGATACTGCTTGAAGAGTCTGACAAAGCACTGAAAGACTTAAGACGAAACAAGGCCCTGGGAGTAGACAACATTCCATTACACTTCTGACAGCCTTGGGAGAGAGAGCCCTGACAAAACTCCACCATCTGGTGAGTAAAATGTATGAGACAGACGAAATACCCTCAGACTTCAAGAAACATTTGTAGATTTAGAGAAAGCTTTTGACAATGTTGACTGGAATACTCTCTTTCAAATTCTGAAGGTGGCAGGGGTAAGACTATTTACAATTTGTACAGAAACCAGATGGCAGTTATAAGAGTCAAGGGGCATGAAAGGGAAGCGGTGGTTGAGAAAGGAGTGAGACAGGGTTGCAGCCTATCCCCAATGTTATTCAATCTGTATATTGAGCAAGCAGTAAAGGAAACAAAAGAAAAATTCGGAGTACGAGTTAAAATCCATGGAGAAGAAATAAAAATTTTGAGGTTCACCGATGACATTGTAATTCTATCAGAGACAGCAAAGGACCTGGAAGAGCAGTTGAACGGAATGGACAGTGTCTTGAAAGGAGGATAGAAGATGAACATCAAGAAAAGTAAAATGAGGATAATGGAATGTAGTTGGGGATTTAGATTAGGAAATGAGTCACTAAACGAGTTTTGCTATTAGGGGAGCAAAATAACTGATGATGGTCAAAGTAGAGAGGGTGTAAAATGTAGACTGGCAATGGCAAAGAAAGCATTTCTAACGAAGGGAAATTTGTTAACATTAAGTATAGATTTAAGTATCAGGAAGTCATTTCTGAAAGTATTCGTATAGAATGTAGCCATGTATGGAAGTGAAACTTGGACAATAAATAGTTTGGATAAGAAGAGAATAGAAACTTTTGAAATGTGGTGCTACAGAAGAATGCTGAAGATTAGATGGGTATATCACATAACTAACGAGGAGGTATTGAATAGAATTAAGGAGAAGATAAATTTGTGGCACAACTTGACTAGAAGAAGGGATCAGTAGGTAGGACATGTTCTGAGGCATCAAGGGATCACCAATTTAGTATTGGAGGGCAGCATGGAGGGTAAAAATTATAGAGGGAGACCAAGAGATGAATACACTAAGCAGATTCAGAAGGATGTAGATTGCAGTATGTACTGGGAGATAAAGAAGCTTGCACAGGATAGAGTAGCATGGAGAGCTGCATCAAACCAGTCTCTGGACTGAAGACCACCACCATAACAACAACAACAACGACGACAACTAATACCATGTATAATCTTGAATCTTGCATAGGTTAAAATAATCTTAACTGTTTAATGAAGTAAATTCATGTAATTTTGTATTATATTTCAGGCTAAAATGTATAAAAAAGAAATTAATTTGTTACATCAATATGTACTAACAGTTAAAATTACTCTTCTTTTAAAAAATATATGAAATTACAAAATTTCTGGCATACTTAAAATTCATATAATTAATTGTGCAACCTAATGCTAATTTTAAATTTGTTTCTGGATTTATTTATGAAATAATGACATAATTTGGTAAAGATTTTTCTCCTCTCAAGAAAGTTTGTAAACTCTTTGGAAATTGTGGGTACTGTAGAATCTAAGTAGTGGTGGGCATGCCTCTGATGGAAATGCACACATTTTGCTAAGTTTGTCAACAACAATGTAATTATTGCTTTTCTGAATGTGGAAATTGTAAAGTTAGTGTGATTTGGAAGAGTGGAATAAAATAAAAAAGAGCATTTATAGCAACGGGCAACTCTTTTAAGAGTTATTTTCGTCAGCAAGAACCTAATTATTTGCGACAACATATAAAAGTTTTGGTGCTGAATACAACTATTTGTGAAAATGTATATCTGTGAAAAAATGTGTCATACCTCAGCCTTTGAGGTTTCTGTAACTGGAAGCAAAGTTGAAATAAAGTTGCTTATAGAAATAATTGAAGTAATAAAGCAAGGTTTGTACCGGTTTTACCCTTCAGGCCTCATTTCAGAGTAATATGATGGTATAAAGTAAAAGTGATGAAATCATTAATACGTATTTTGTCTTGTTATATTATTAAATATATGGTTGTCTATAAGGTTATGGTGCAGTACTGCAGAGTGTTATTCTTTAGAGTTATTTTCTACTAAGCAAAGCAGTTGTATATCTGTTGTTCAATGAGATGATAAAAGTATAATGAATGGGTAATTACAATGTGGAGTATAAGAATAATGATGCATCAACAGTCAGTAAAGTAGTAATGTAGTAGTGACGAGAAATGTGTTAGGTAATGGACCAATGGTTAGGAAGCCTGACTTCGCAGTAGATTGATTATGGTGAATGCATTCCTCTAGCTAAGTGTTTATAGAGAAAGTAAATAATGGGATTAACAGGCAGAAGTAAGTACGGAAACCTAACAGTGTACAGTTTCATATAGTTTGTATAGTGGAACATCTTTATGAGTTAGACAACAAGTAGTTATTCTGTACGCAATGTATGACACTGCAAATGAAAAACTGAATAAGAGAGTAAAATTTTGATGAGGTACTAATAATGTACTGTCACATATCCAGTTTTCTTGCTGTTAGTAGTTGCTATTTATGTCCCGACTCAGAATGATGATGAGAAAGAAACCAGATTTTTCTAATTAAGTGACAATAATTAAAAAGTGGCAGGGACCTGGGTATGCTGAGCAGATCTGACATTAAAGAGATAGAAATTAAGAGAAACACTAAGCAGCATTCTCAAAATTTGACTAGAAACTTCATTTTTGAGATCAGTTAAGTGAGATAGTAATTTGGGTTAAAGTACATACTAACATGGAGCAGATTCCATTCTTTTTACATTTTGTTAGATACCTGAAAAATTAATGTGTGTGTGTGTGTGTACGTAATTTAAAAAGGAAACATTTTCTTATAGATTTAGTTGTGGTAACTACTGGGGTACTAAGATAGGTTGTTTTGTTTGTTTGTTTGTTTGTTTGTTTTCCCCTCTCTCCTTGTACAACAATGAAGGGTAACTACCTACAGGAATACTGGTGAAATTAGAGAACATGGGACAAACATCTGGACATGTGAAAGGTCTGGACCTATTTGCAGCTCTGTGTAACAGTGAAACGTGTATATGTGATCAGTAAGTAGCAAAGTGGCTGGAAGATGGGAAATTCCATCCCTTTGTCTGCATACAGTGAAGAGTAAAAAGTGTACTGTATTTCTAAGTTTGTTTTTTCTTGCTATGTATTTTCTGATTTTCAGGGACAATGAAACAAACACTAATTGAATGTAAGCGGACATTTAATAATGAAATATCTTCTTCTTCTTCTTCTCCTTGGCTTCTACAGGGACTCGAAGCTCCCGTTCTGATCCCATGTTGCCAACAAATTCTTCAATGCTACTTCTTGCCAATTATTTACACCAACCTTGTTGCATGCCATTTTAATTTAATTTACCCATGAACTCCTGTGTCTCCCATTAAATCTCTTACCACTTGACTTCTCCATTAATACTCCTGAAACCACTTGATTCTCTTCCAGTCTCATCAGATGGCCTGCCCATTGAAGTTTTCTGGAATTTATTATGCTCATTATTGTTGTGGCAGCACATGATTTTTTGTGTTGTGTCTTCTCTTCCAGCTTTGTGATTGCTTTTCATTGTATGAGCCAGAGATTTTCGTGTAAACTCTGTTTTCAAATACTTGTACTTGGTGTTCTTCCTTTTAGTTACACTCCATGTTTCTGCTCCATAGATAGGAATGGACTGACGATTGTGTTATATAGTTTCATTTCTATTCTCCTTGTCAGTAGCTTAGACCCTAGAAGTTTTTGTATTGTGTGATAGGCTCTATTAGCATTTTGCAGTCTCATTTTCACTTCTATGTATCTCTGATTTTGTTCATCTGTTATTGCCCCCAGAAATATGAACTGTTCAATGCTTTCGAATTTATGTCTGTCGCTTATTAGATGTGATTGGTTAATAATGAAATATGGTTTTCTTATATAGTATATGATATTGCATTTGGATATATTTTAACTAATTTGTATTTCTATGTATTGTTGGTTTAAGATCAGTTTCGATAACCAAACATTTTTGAAGCTGAATGTGTGACATTTTTTGTAAACATTTTGTAGGAAATGTCTAGACACTGGCTTACATAGTCAGCTATTTGGCAATACCTGCCTATATAACTCAATGTGAGGGTGATGTGAGAAGGCAGGTGGATTACTGACAATCTGTTTTGTTTTTCCTACCTCCAAAATTATTATTTTTTTAAATCTTCAATACAGCCATTAAGTGCACTGTAGCTAAAAAAACTCAAAATATTGACTTGGGTCTGATTCAACTTTACATTGTTGTGTGTTACTTTCTTTTGGCTATCCTCAATCCATTAGTATGATCAGTGTGGTTGAAATCTGTGTTAATTACAAAGTAACAGTATGTTCAGATTTCATTATCATTGTTCATACGTAAACATACACCCAATTACTGACTCCCTGATAAAGTAGTTAAAGAAGCTGTAGAAATAAGTAAGGTATTCACACAAACAGCAACAAAAATATGTTAGCAACACCTGCACTGTACTGATTTTGAAGTAATTAACCATTTTAGATAAAACATTGTTACTGAAATAATCATATATTTTCACAAACTAACCAGTATAATTCAATAGAAATTGTTACTGTATCTGGAAGTTCATGTCTGAATGAATCTCCATCCACTATTCAGTTACTAAGAAATGTAAATCTTTAATTGCAATTTGTGAAAATCAGGCACGCAAAAATACACAACTTCAGTTTAATTATTGTAAACTTACAAAAGAGACATGCTGGAAGCCATTTTAGTTCAATCTGCAGTGAGTTATGATATGAGCAAGTTATATGTCAATCCAAAAAAAAAAAAAAGGATAATGCACCGCATACAATTTTGTACAAATTCAAGTTGGGAAACGTGCCATATATTATCTAAATTTCGGTTTGGGAGTTTATTCAGTTATTGTTTTTAATGACTGACTGCGAACTTGTAATTATTTTCACTGACAGTGTTGGAACTTCAATAGTGGCTAGAGCACAATTTTAACAGTGTTACTCCCAACAGTAGCTGGCTATGGACATCGTTTCTGCATTGACTCAATTGTTAGACCTGAGCACAGTGTCTTAGGAGTTATATTCAGTGACTGCATTAATTATGTATTTTCCACAAGTGAACAGTTTTGATTTATTACATTATGGTTAGGTGACTGCGCTCAAGCAATATTGTAGGACATCAGTCAAGTTTAGTGTGAGGTTACTCATTTATCGGGTCTAGTGTAGCAGGGGATACAACCCGTCGGCTTTGGACAATGACGTCACAAGTCGCCAGAGAGCAGTTTACCATTTTCGCTTTTGCTGTTATGCTTCAGTTTCGTTTTTTTACTGATTGCTTAATAAAGTGGATCTGTTTACTCTATCTCGTGAGATTTTAAAAAAAAAAAAAAAAAAAAAGCCAAAAAACACTTATCAGCTACTGAAGGGAGCTACAACACTAAGAAGAATCGCTTCTCGTTTGGCGACTTGTGACGTCATTGTCCAAAGCCGACGGGTTGTATCCCCTGCTACACTAGTCCCCATTTATCTGTACTGTAATTAAAACAGCATGACTCAAATTGGCTGTAAACATTAGTTTATTCAGACACCAAGGGCAATTGAAGTGTTTGAACTTCAATTTATGGTGTGGACTACATTACTGACAACAGATTATGCCCACTACCAACTTTTCACTCTTTTGACAGAAGTGCAGTTACTGATGATGACTGTGAAGGCAAAAATGTGTAGGGAACACTACCTACTTAATTTTTACTTTCTGCAATTTCCTCAGTTTTAATCTACAGTTCACAGCCAATAAATCATGGTTAGAGTAAAAAAGTTCCCCTGGGAATGTTTTACAGTTTAAATTTGTTTTCAAAACCTCTGTCTTGCCATTATGAAATCTAATCATTACTAAATCCATTGTTGTTGTTGCTCCTGCTGTTATCTACAGCTTATATATAATGCATTCTGTAGCGTTGACTGACTAAGGATGCCTGATTGGATGTGAAGGAGAGCCTGAAATGCAGGATCTTCCCAGGTGACAAAATGCATAAATAAATAAATTCACCCACAGTATGCCAAGCAAATTGCTGTTAAACTTGCACGTTTTTAATAGCAAATCTATTTTATTCATTAGAATAATTTCTCCACAGGCCCAATAAAAGTTTAACTTTGTAATAATGTGTTTTTGTAAAATTTCATTCTAAGAAATATTAATAAGCGAAGTATTTTATGACGTCTCCTTAAAGTGCTTATGCCAAATGACTGAATCTGCTTAAAAGCAACTGAAAATGAAGATGTGTGAAGAGAATCATCTATTCCCCCACCACCATCTCCAAATCTTCAATTTTTTTATAATCTACCCTGTATGGTCACAGATTGGGTTACTATTGACTGACAGCTGAGAGGTTGTCCTCAATGTACCTGAGCGGGCACATTCATCCATGGCGCATGCATATTATCAATGTATTGGTGGAGGGTGGTAAACGAACTTCAGAGAGATTTTGTCATTCAACATGTTACCGAGCTCACACGAATCTTACGCCTGTATGTGATGTGCTAGTCACATCCCTTAAACATAATACCAAAACCAGATCTTTTGATAAATACATGAAATTAGAAGTGCTCACCTTTTCTGCTTCAAATTTTTCTAGTGGAGGTTTAAGTGGTTTTGCCTTTTGTTTCAAATTTTTTAATTTCTGTCCAATTTCCACATGGCTCGCACGTTTCTCAAGTGCTTTGGTTAACTCATTAACACCAACAGTATCATTTTCTATCTGATGTTTGCCCAAGTTGAATTCAGATATTTGGCGACTGGTTTCTTTCCTGGTTGGTGCCTTAACACTGAAATATCACAGAACGGTGTTGAGAATGTGTGTATTGGTTAAAAGAGGAACAAGGTAATTTCATGCAGAGAACATTGTAAATATGTGCCTTCTTATTAAATTTATATTGAAAATTTATATTATATTCTCATTGGGCTCAGAAACAAATGCCAGTTGCTTCAGAGGAAACAAAACCAGGTATGAAGATCTCATAATAAGGTATATAAACATTATGTCAACAGAGTGAATAAAAGCAGTTGCATGCCCTCGAACCAGACATCAAACTACATTTAGCTATTCCCTTATTTTGTTTTTACTATCCACTAAACAAACTTTATAAGATGATGATGACATTATTAACCATTTAAAGCAATAACTCTTCACTTCTATATTGTCAAATTACACTTTTCATGTGCAACTAAAGTTACATGGACATCAACTTCAAAGTACATCACATACGAAGATGTCACTATCTCATGAAATACATTACTGTAGTCACTAACTTTAATCTGCACACTGGGATATGTCATCCTAAGATGTTTTTATGGAATTATGTGTGTGTGATAAAACATCCACAAGATAAAAGCTAAGAACCATACTTACAATCTGATGTTTACAAATTGCTACTTACCGAAGAATGTTGTCTGAGAAACAAGCAAACACCAACAGTCACCACAAATCAAGTAATACAAAGGCATATTGACACACTATAGCACTAGTGCGGTTTGTAGGAATGCAGAAACTTGATCTTTCGAAAACCATGTATTATGTCAACAACAGACCCAGAAGAGTTCCATGATACAATACAGCTAAAAAGGGTTAAAACAATAGGTGCAGTGCCATCTGTGATGTCTCTCCGCTGCGGCAGAAAGGATGGCAATGCATCATTTTAACACAAGCAACGGGGAGATAGTTTTAAGTACTCAGTGTGAGGCGATAAAATAGGTGATGTATTTCAAGACTGCAAAACCAATCAATGTTCTTTGCACATTATTTATGGTTTGGTATTATTTTGTTCTCTTGCTTGCAGTTTTCCTGGGAGTCCAGGCAGTGAATTCCATGAAATGGAATTTTGGAGTGACATAGGCCTACAGCTCCACAGTGCATTTGTAAACTGAAATTTGAAAGAACAGAGATAGAAGAATACATTTGCTGGTACAAGGGGAACAAGAAAATTTCATCCACGGGTGTATTAACATAGAGATATAATAAGAGCGGATCTTTTCAAAATGCCTCTTTTTTTTACTGAATAGTCATTTGCGTGCAGCAAAAAGAAGTTGCAAATCATTTTTTAGTTTCCCATCCTACATGTTTACACGTGCAAAAATGAATTCATACATCATGAAATAGTTTTATCAAGCAAATCACTACTGGAGGGAGTCACTCCTGTAGAGAAGTTTTTGTTGACATTGCTGTCAAACAGGATGGTCAATGAGGAGAGGGATTTAATAAAGAAGCTGGTGATTTACAATTTGGTGGGAAGTAATATGAAGCAGGCAACAAAATGAGAAGGAAATAAGTGTTTGGGGGTGTCAAAAGAAGACCCTAAAACCAGATTTGTGCCCTTTTAGAAGCTGTACAACTCAATACCATTAAAGATCACATTTTGTACTGCACAGCTGTTATTTCTGATTGTTCCCACTGTATCGGTGCCTCTATGATGAAGGTTTCGATCACCTGAGTTTGAGATACTGCAATAGATGCTCACACAAATACTGAATGCACACTTAGGAAGGACACAGTTTGACAGTTATCTACTTGAATCTCTAAAGCAGACTTATTCAGGTAGGCCTACTTTTATGTGACTGCCACCTACATTTAAATCCAAAACAATAACATTTCTAACACTTTCATTGTTGCTTTTTCCATTTCATAAAAAATCATTACAATACTGTCACTTCTTTTATCATATTCTGCAGCAAAATATTGTCACTACATTTGCATGTGAAAGATAATGAACTTGCCATCACCACAAATTCATTTTTACTGAGTTTTAGGAATGAAAGTTGTCATGACAGACTGTTCTGTGGGACATCTTGAGATGTAGGTTAGTTTAAAAGCATTAATTTGTTGAGAGCTGAGGCAAAAAAATGTTATATTTACAAGGCAGTTGGCAACATTTTCTTTTATTTATTTATTTGCTGTCCATATAACAACCAGTCTACAGACAGTGTCACAGATTTAGTTCATGTGTACATAAAGATGAAAGTTTGTAGTAAGTTTACAAAAACAAATTTATGGCTATATACATTAACAGTTTTACAGGGAGACCCTACAATGTGAAACCTTATTTTTATTTATTCATTCATTCATGCATGGATCATCTTACAATGATACAGGATTTGTCATCACAGTACAATAAAAATAAATCTTAGCTCAAAAATAAACACACACACACAGAACAAGTAATAACACTAAGAGAATAGCATGTGTCAACCGTAGCCTTGGTGAAGGAACCATCCTAGCATCTGCCTGAAGTGACTTAGGAAAATCACAGAAAATCTAAATCAGGATAGGCAAATATGAGCTCAGCTTCTTAAGAACTGCACTGTCTCATTCAGATGCTCCCTTCTATTGAATAACTGCAATTCTCTATTAATAAAAAATTCAGTTTAGTCTTTAAGGCATTTGAATCACCTATCTTGACATCAGAAGGCAGTCTATCGTAAAAAAAAATGTCCTTACTGTATGTGAACCGCAGTCTGCCACTTTTTTATTGCCCACAATTTTGTGAATGTTTTCCCTTCTCTGTGCACTGTAGTTATGTACAGTACTGTGTATTAGATTATGATCTGGGTTTATTTTTGCAAACATGATTGCCTGCAGGCTGTGCATAGAGAGATGGTAGCCTCTACAAGGCTGTCTCTAGTTTACCTCATCTACCACCCTTATTGCCTTTTTACACAGCCTAAAAAGCTTGTCTGTGCAGACAGCTGGTACCACACACCAGAAAATGCAGATGTATCAACTGAACAGTTCAAATATTATTCAGAAAACAATCCATAACCACAATTTGTGGATGTCTCATATTAATTTGCATACCCATTTTTGAATGTATCATGTGTCACAAATTTATTTTTATCATTGCGGAGATTATTTGGTAAATGTGTGTGATTACAACCAGTGATTTTCAAATATGCTGCTCATTTCACATTGCTTCCTCTCACTGCTACTAAACACACCATCTATCCACTGGTCTCTCAAACTTTCAACTAGCTGTTAACACCACCTTTTGTGTTTCCAGTATGCCCTCTGTCAAGTGCTGCAAATGTTGCTTCATACATTGTAAGTAGCAACACTGTCCTTGATCTACGGACTTACCAGTTAAACGTTCAAGCGAAAAAGCTTGAAAAAGATGTTTTGTGTAGAATATCATGTAGCTTACCAACAGAAAAGTTAATGTTTTCAAAATGTATGGTGTAAAGTATCTATCCACAAGAAACATCATCACTTACAAATGCCTGTGCCTTATCATTGCAACCATTCAATTTAACTCTCTGTATCTTTGGCAGTAAAGGTTCTCCATTCTCTCTCCTTTTCTTGGCTGGCTTGGTTTTTCGCCTACTTTCTCCTCAATAAATATTCCCTTGAAAATACGTCTAAGGAAGCTGTTACGCCTTGATAATAATTTTCTCCTTTCAATTGCTTTTACCTGATCTCTCCATATACATATTTCTTAAACTGCGACGTAATTTCCATTTCTTGCTTTTACTTTATTTTACTTATTTATTTATTAAATTGGTGCTTTAGTTCATAGTGTTTTTCTGTAAGTTTAATAAACAAAACAGGTACACATAACAGAGAATTCATTCATAAATAATATATTATCAATCAGTATTCACAACAGTCTGCCGCAGCCGGGGTAACTTTTAAATTTCGCAATTTTAGAAATCCTGTGGTTTTGAGGTGAAGAACTCGTCGAGCCATGTTCAGAGCGCATTTTCGTCCAGAAAGGAAGTTTATTTAGGGTTGTTTGATAAAGAGCACAAGATCAGGTGAATACGGAGGGTGCAGAATGACTTAACACTCCAACTCCCCCCCCCCCCCCCCCCCCCCCTCCATAGTGTTGACTCAAAATCTAGCGGAATGCGGGTGGGTATTATCATGGAGGAGGGTCACTTCACATAATTTTCCTGGTCGTTGTTCTTGGATAGCATCAGCAAGACATCTCAGTTGTTGATAATAAATGTCAGCACCTTGGGTAAGCAATTCGTAGCATACCACATCATTGCTGTTCCAACAGATGCATATCACTATCTTTTGTGGACACACACAGCTTTGTTTCGGGTGAACAATTCCAATATTTTCCTTATGAGAGGACAGAGAAACCATTTCCCATCACCAGCAATAAAACAGGACAGGAATGGTTAGTGTTGTTCGTGAGTCAACTGGTGACAAGCAAGCAGAGACGCACATGTGGCTACCTGCTGATTTCTGTAATTTTGGCGTAGAGCATGTGGTACCCATACATCTGAATTTTGAACCTTCCCCACAGCATGGAAATGTTCCACAATGGTGAAATGATCACAGTTCATCACATCTGCTAAGTACCATGTACTATGACATGATTCACTGAGGATTAATGTGTTTAAACAATCTTCATCAGACCCCACAGGTCTCCAAGAACTTGGAGGATCACTAATGTCAAAACGACGCTCCTTGAAACGATTAAAACATTTTCTTTCTGTGCTCTGTCCAACTGCATTGTCCCCGTGCACAGCACAAATGTTCCTGGCCACCTCTGCTGGTGTCAGCCTTCTACTAAACTCAAACAGAAGATGATGTCGTAAATGTTTGGATGTTTGGATTCCGCGACTTCGTGCTCCATTTTCCAGTGTACACAGCTCCATTCACTATCTCCAAATAATAATAAGTAAACTTAATTAGCAACAGTAAACTACAAATAAAAAACAACAGTCCATAAACAAACCCCCAGCAATCAAAATACCAACATGCAAAAAGAAAATTTCTACAAAATTATTCACCATCCTAATAGTTATAACATATGCATTGATTCTAAATGTTTGTCAATCACTCATAGCCAAATACAACAGTACAAAGGTACGGTCTGGGAAAAATAAATTTCCTTTTCTCACCGCTTAGGTCTTTGTTTTCAATAAAGCACTATTTCAGGCAAAGTAGCCAAAGACAGGGTGAAACATACATTTGCACAAACTACTTTGTGAGAGGTGGTCAATAACATTAACATATCCCTAATGAACTACATAGACAGATTCCTTGTGAACTCAGTTTAATGTTCAGGGCTTATGATGGTATACCAGCTTCTTGTGAATTTCCTAAAACTCACATTGACAACCGGTCTCACCAAAAATACACTGCCTGGAAAAAACATGAAGGAGAAGAGAGAACCACCCAGAACAAGAGAAGGAAATGACAAAGAACTTGGCAGTATGAGCCCACTTAGTAAAACATTGCACCCCTTTGCCCTGGAAGCATCCACTGATTTAGTTAAGAAGGATGTCTGAAGCAGTTCTTTCCTCCCTGAGCTAAGCTCGGCACACCTGTTGTAATTGGTCTTTGACGTACTGGATACTGGCACCAGGACATAGTTGATGTCTGAGCTGATTCCATATGTTCTATCAAGGACAGAGCTAGGGATCTTGTTGGATACAGGAGTATCTCAGCACTACACAGACAGTTCATGGCTACATTTGCCGTGTGTGGACAAGCACTGTCCTGTTGAAAAATGGCATCACGATACTGTCACATGAAAGTTAACACATGGGGATGCAGGATGTCCATTACTTTCCACTGTGCCATCACAGTTCCCTCAGTCACAATTACCTGTGACCTGAAGTCATACTCGCTGGCTCCCCAAAACATGATGCCAGGATAAAATCACTCTGTCTCTCCAAAACATTGGAAGAATGAGACCGCCTGCCAAGTTGCCACCTTACTTGCCTACAATGGCTATTTGGGATAACGCAGAACCACAATTCATCACTGGACACAATGGGATGCCATTCAACAGCAGTCCATGCTTCCAGGTAACACCACCATTTCAAAATGCAGGCATTTGTGTTGTGGTGTTAATGGCAGTCTATGCATGGGTACCATAATTCCCTTAGTCTGACTGCTGCTAGCATCCAACAAATGGTGCAGGAAGCCCGCCCAGTTAGCCGTGCGGTCTAATACACTGCTTTCCAGGTGGGAAGGCGTGCCAGTCCCCGGCACAAATCTGCCTGGCAGATTAGTGTCAAGGTCCAGTGTGCCAGCCAATCTGTGGATCGTTCTTAAGGCAGTTTTCCATATGCCTCAGTGAATGCAGGCTGGTTCCTCTTATTTTGCCTCAGTTACACTATGTCGGCGATTGCTGTGCAAACACTTTCTCCACGTATGCTGTCTGCACCTAGTGGTCCATCTGTGAGGGCTTATGCCTGCCATGCCAAACTGATCCGCCAGCCAGCGAACTTGAAATCTTCACTTCCTCTAACACGGGTCTATCCTGGACTCAGTATCTCGGCTGCCATCCACAGAAGATACCCAACAGCATCCGCTGATCTGCCAGCCATCACCCTTGGAATTTTCACCTCTTCAAGATGCTGGCCTTTCCTGGATTTGGTGTCACCATAACTGATATTCTTCTACATGAACCTGTACACAGCAGTTACTGTCTCCACCTACCTCACAACAGACTACTGTCACAACAGAACACTGTCACAACAAAGTCTGGCTTTGCCATATTCATAACGGATCAGGAGGATCCATTTCAGTTGTATCAGTCAGAATCTAAATAATACTGAAACAGGTTTTTTTCTGTGCTGTGTTAACAAAGTGTCACATGCTGTTTGGGAACTCATCGTTTATTGTATGCAGCCTACCACCTA
Source organism: Schistocerca americana (assembly GCF_021461395.2). Classification (NCBI taxonomy): domain Eukaryota; kingdom Metazoa; phylum Arthropoda; class Insecta; order Orthoptera; family Acrididae; genus Schistocerca; species Schistocerca americana. The sequence goes on from NC_060120.1 coordinate 263,867,791, forward strand.
GGACACGTCACCCATCACGTCTTTTGGATGTTTCACTTTTTTTTGTCAGACAGGGCATTTATGAAGAACATGGTTTCATTTCTAATTAAGAGTCTTAACATTGTTGAATGCCAGCCACCAGCACATTAAATATCACTACAAGAGAAGGGGCAACAGAGGAAAGCACTAATAATGAATAAAGAAAACTGGACTGAAACCAGACTTTCAACTGCACAACATTTCCAGGCTCAGATGTGGGGACAGACCATAATTTTGTGGTTATGAACTATAAATTAAAACTGAAGAAATTGGAAAATGGGAGGAAAATGAGGTGACGGGACATGGATAAACAGACAAAGAAACACTGATTGTAGGAAATTTTAGAAGAAGCATTACACAATGATTGACTAAAATAAGGGGAAGGAATACAACAGAAGATGAATAGTTACCTTTGTGAGAGGAAATAGTGAAGATAGAAGAGGATCAAAAATGCAAAAAGACGATGCTCAGTAGAGACCATTGGATAACACAAGAAATATTGGATTTCACTGATATAAGAAAAAACTATAAAAATGCAGACAATGATCTACATGAAAGGGAATAAAAATGCGAATAAACCAAAATCAATAGTAAGTGTAAAATACGAAAGTTTTTGTAACGCATAGTTAGGGCACAGGCTGAGCCACTGCACGCGTTAATCATGTGATTGCGACCTTCAGGCACATTGCTTCAAAAATATGTGGCATTATGTGAAAATGACTGTATCATAACAATAAAATATTCTACTTAACTCTGGTTATTGCATCATACTTAAACGTAGGCAGTAGTAACCTTATACCAGATTGTCTCACATTTAACTCTAACCACCTCCTCTGTCTCTGCCACATGTGTGCTGCGTTATTTTTTTTTATCTTATCATTCTCTGCAGGGGCATCAGTTATTTATGTATTTATGAGGCCTAAAAAGTTTGTTTTGCCCACACCTAGTTTCTGATGTATGTTCTCTACATTGTGATGAACTTTGCTGCTGTTTCACATTTCCTCTGATGTGGTTGTGAATGCTTCATTTTACAATAAAGATGTATGTAGGCCTATAATTTCACCCATTCTTCAACTTCATGTACCAAGATGGTTTTGAGATTCGACAGTATATATGTAGCTCATCAATATTGTACTGAATATATATGGTATAAATATTTATCTTCTATTCATGAAATACATTTTGACAATTGTACTAAAAGTTTTTGTGCTGATGGTAACGTGTGACAATCATGTATAGTATGTACCCACGTCTCGATATAATGGTTAGTATAACACAGAGATATACTCTGAAATCTAATCAATATTTCAGTTAGATACTTGCATTTTTATTTTCTGACTGACAGTTACATTTTCCCACACAATCATGCACATGTGTCACTTCCATGAAGCAGTGTATATAGTGCCATTTGTAGGAAACATTGCAAGGTTTGGTTTCTTGTCACTGCTGAGTGGATGCAGCAGTTAAATAATGTGGTAACACTACTATTCTTATATGCATTACCATGCCACACAATTTACATTTCAGATGATGACTGATACAAAGGTGCTGTGCACATATTTGCACAGTGCATGAATTTCTGACATGATCAATGGCAATGCATGCACATCTGTTACCATAGATAATTAATAAGTTTTTGTAATGTTACATCCAATGTAGTTTTGTATAACCTTCATTTTTTAGCTCTCTTCTTCTGTTATGGTATCCACAACTACATCATTACTCTGTAATTCACAATTAAGTGTCTAGCAGAGGCTTCATTGGACCACTTTTAAGCTACTTCTCTACTGTTCCACTCTCGAACACTTAAATCTTCCCATGCGAGCTCTGATTCTATTATTTTATTACGATGATTATTTGCCCCTATGTAGATGGGTGCCAACAAATATTTTCACTCTCTGATTGAAATTTCATGAGAAGGTCCTGCCGCTGCAAAAATGGCTTCAGGGTTCTCTGACTACTTTTAAATAATCCACATTGATCATCGGCATGACATGGTTTTCACTCTTACATGCGACACGGCGAATGGGAAGTACGTGTCTAAATCGTTGGCAGCGACAGTTAGTAACACGTGGCTAGTAACCAGTCGTATTTCCCGTAAAACAACGAAACTGATCGTAAAGCCACTAATTCAGAAACAAAAACAAATGCAGCCTGTTAAGTACAGCTCAGTGCTTAAAAATTAGAATTGTGTACACAATAATAACAGAAGATACTTAGTAATCGACAACACTACGTAATTACCGCTGTTTCCCATCCAGTTGTCTAACAGCTGACAAAAGTTTCGAATGCTCTAAATCCAAAACTTCATTCTCGGATTCAATATCACTTGCTTTGCTCTCATCCATTATTGTTGGAAATTGATACACAGTTACGTAGGGAGAATGTAGCTTTTACTGACTGTCTGATTATAACCACATTTGACATAAAACTCTACGACACATAAACATTACTGTTACACAGCCAAACAGTGTAAACAACACCGCACATCTAAACACGTGCATCGCACGATGTAAACACGCCAAAGTTACAGTACAGCGGGCCCAAAGATTTTAGGTAGAGTAGGTCGAGGGTCTGGCTTCGCTGACGTTTCGGATCAATAATAGGAAACTCTTGACCATTCCCACCCGGCTTCAGACAATACCTGGCTGCGCGTGTTCTACCGTTCTGAAAGTAATTGCTTAGACGTGTGCTACGTTCGCCGACTCCCACATTACTCGCTCATTCTCATTTCCCTTTATTTCTTTGTTATTGTATGCCAGAAGCCAATAAAAAAGGAAAAAATTCTTTGTTATCTTTTGTTTCTGTTGCTTTATATTTTATGCTGGAATTTACTTGTTTTTTATATAGTTTGCACTATTAAAGAGATGAATACAGAAGCAGTTTCCAAATAGTGCAGAAGTTATTCGGAGATGAAAAGGGTTGAACTGATAATGTGGAGAGCTGCATCGAACCAGTCTTTGTACTGAAGATCAAAACAACAACAACAAGCACATTGTTATGGTGATGACAGTCACTGTTCAAATTGGTTCAAATAGTCTGCCATTTCTTGCCGATAACGTTAGTTTTAAGAAAGTAGAGTCTCCATAAAGTAAATACACTGTAAAGTTAGAACACCTGAACGCTTAAAAAGGGGCTCATTGGAGTTTCTAGGTTTATATCCTTCGTGATCCAAATGGCCTTTTGTGTATTCTCAAAAGTTAGCTACTGCCAAATTATCCCAGATTGTGAACCCATATTTAATCTGGTGAAGAAAATAGATGTGATAGGTACCCTTAATTTTTTTCTCATGTCATCCATATCTTACATAAAATTAAAGCTGATGCTATTTACATTTTCCATCACAAACTCAGTGACACCTAGTCATACACCTAGATCTCAAATTGACATGGGAGGCACACACTCAGTAGGTATACAGCAACCTATTAAAAGTGGTTTCATCCTTCACAAATTAGGAATCATTGTAAATGAAAAACAGTTGCTTGCATGCTACAGTTTCATCTATTAACGTTTTCTTCTTTATATCGGTCTCTGTAAACACTAGAGTGCACACTAACATTATTCTTGTGGCAACAAAAGACAACCAGAGCTATCAAAGCAGTGTTGAATATGTGACAATCATTTAGACAACCTGCCTCAGTGCTTTACACCGTTAATTGTATTAACATTTGAAATCTAGCAGCCCAGTTTTCAAACGAATTGAAAGCTGATTTGTATCATATGATTAACTATTATGTTACTAGACAGGACACAAACATGTAATTTCGCCTTGTGAGATCTGAAAGTGATTTTCTAGATCTTCATGTCAAAGTATTCGCTAATAGTGCGTTCATCTATTAGTAGAAACATGAATCGTCTATTCGTTGAATTGTAGTTATCACTATTGTTTACAGACAATTGTGTAACAAAAAAAGAACAAAATGTTCTGTATTTTGTAGTGTTAGTAGACTGTAACAACTCTCTTTGTCATACTCTCGACTTGCTACAATGGTGTTTAACATAAAAACGTCTAATTATGTCTTAATTAGTGTAATTCACAATATGAATCTAAACTGAGAATATAAACAAAGTGTTTATTTAGGCTGCTGGATTATATATTGAAATTCTGTTTACACTAAAAAAATAATATGCTCATATTTGAAGAAGTAAACATGTTAGGAATACTTGGGATAATACAGTACAATTTCAGTGCAGTTAACGAAAATGGAACTAGCATTGTTTATGTGAATCATTTCACCGATTTTTCCATTAAAACGACAAATACCCATTTGACCTTGTATCCTATTTCATGCACTTCAATTGTAACCGCCAAATAATAACTTTTCTGTAATTTTGGACAACTTATGTGATTGTAATTATCGAATTACAATATGTAAAAATGTTCCAATGGTTAGTGAGTGTGTATATGACCAGTGATAAATTGTAGTGGGATTTTGGGGTCAATTCTAGAGTCCGATAGCGCCCGTCGGCTTTGACCAATGATGTAATGTGTGATGTTATTTTGTTTGTGCCGCAGATTGCTGTCGATTGACGTTAAATGATTTCTCTGGATTTCCTCGTTCCGCATGTGTATTAAAAATTTGATGTAGATTGTTTTGTTTTGGTCTCGTAATTAGTTTTCGGCATCTTTCGTTAATGAAAGTAGTCGTGATATATAAGTAGTCGGGATTCATAAGGTCTTGATTTCTCACGCTGTTCGTTATGGATGAGTCAGTTGTTTTTACTGCGAAAATTTTGCTTCAGAAAATGAGTGACCATAAATCAACTATAAAATTTTGCAATCATTGGGCGTCATTGCTGAATTTTGCAAGTACAGTGTCTCTGTAAATTATATGGGTTTGACGAAGGTTGCGTCATCACGAACTTCCGACGAATACATGTGGAGGTGCAGAAAAAATAACATATGGAGATCCATACGCAGGGGGACGTTGTTCGAAAGATCGAGGCTGAATTTAGAAGTAATTGTCATGCTAACCTACTATTTCTGCTATGAATATTCTTGCAGATCTGTCATGCACGATGCAGGGGTTTCATGTGGCAGTGTAGTCTACTGGTTCTCGTTTTGCAGAGAAGTCTGCAGGGAATTTATAAAGTATAGGGGGTCATTGGGGGGGGGGGTTATAGTTGAAGTAGATGAGTCACATTTCGGAAAGAGAAAATACAAAAGGGGGCACGAGGTTGTTGGGCTTTGGGTTTTTGGAATAGTAGTTTCTGGAGGAGATTGTGCTGATGCTGTATTTACGGTTGTACCAAATCGGACAAAGGAAGTCTTGACATATTTAATAGAAGAATATGTGGAAGAAGGTTCTGTAGTCATGTTGGATGGGTTTGCTTCGTACAGGGGGTTGGGTGAAAGGGGTTATCATCACTTGGTCGTGAATCACAATATTCAGTTTAAAGATTATAAGATGGGGGCATGTACTAATACTTATCAAGGGGTATTGAGGGGCTGCATAATCTGATGTCAGGTGGGGAAAGAGAAGTATTTCAGTTTTGCAAGGCCATTCAGATGAATACCGTTGGAGGAAGAGTATTCCTAAAGGTTATTGTTTATTTCTTGCATCTATGAAAGTAGTCAGCAAAATGTACAAGCCTCATTTTGTTAGTTAGGTGTTGGTGGGTCTGATACTTTTTTCTTGTTTTGCGTTGCGTTTTTTTATGTTACTGTATTGTGCGAGGGCTACGTTTTTTGTTTCTCTGGAGGGAGGTTTTTCTGTCCTTTTAATATTGTCTGGTTACAATGGTGGGCTGACGGGTATTGCTGTGTCTTTGCCAGAGCGTTTATATGGTTGACTCGTGGTTTTATTATTTTAAAATTTTGCATCTGATTGAGGACGGGTGGTAGGGAACAACTGATTTGGGTGGTACCTCCTTCGTGCCTGACAGTTTGTGTTACTTATTATTTTTTTCATTTGTTATTCTGGATTTTGCTTCTTTCGTTACAGTTTCACCTTCTTACGTTATTATTTCTTGTTATGTCCTATTTCGTACTTGTCAGCCTCGATCATTGACTCCTTTGGAAGTTCATATGCGGTAAGTTTCTTTTTATGTAGCCACTTTTATGTTTTGCTTACCGATCTTTCTGCTACACTTCTTTTATTTTTACTGTCACTCCTGGTGTATCGATTTTACTGAGTGTTATTTGGAGCTACTGTAGCTGGTGTGACTTTCGTGTAGTATAGTTATCGGTTGCAAGGTTCGATCATTTTTGCGTTTTATTTCTTTGAGTGTTGCAGTAATGTGTGTAAAGATTTTCATTTTTTGAAAGACTAATCGTATTCTCTAGTTCACTAACAAGATCATTTTTCCAGCACGTTCCTGATATGTTATAAGACTTTTGCATAACAAACAGTAATATTGGAATCGGTAACTAGTAATAATCTCCTACATTGGTTGGTTGTAGTTACCAATTCCAACTGTTGGACGGTTCATTATTTGGATCGTTTCTGCAGTACATGTGCAAAATGTAATATGATATATGCACTCGTAATTGCTCTTGTGTTCTTATTTATTTCAGTCATCTTCAACTCGTTTGACTGAAATTCGCACATAAATAATAGTCACGTTAAATGTATTATTTTATGGCATGCTACATTCGTTTGTTTACTAGTATGATCCGTTCCATTCATAGATAGTCCATTGCAGCATCTTCGCCTTATGTATGACGTCATTGGTCAAAGCTACATGTGGTATCGAACACTAGAATTTATCCAGATTTTGAACTGCACTGAATCACCTAAGATCAAGTCAAGAAATAAACAAACTTCAGAGTTCAATACATTACAGGAACAATTAACAGCAGCAGGGCCACGAAGAGAAGTTATACCCAAGCCAACAATTTTTTTAAACAATCTGAGTTACACTCTCGTGACTTCAAGAACTTTAATTTCAGCCATCTTCTTCAAAATCAGTATTCGTAAACACTTTACTTTAATTGATTTATTTTTTTCGACAGTTGTTATTCCCTGCCAGGTGGTTACACAGTACATTGTATGTCAAGAAATGACTTATTGCAAAAGCAGCAACAGTTGGGTGAGTCATTGTTACAAATATGTAATGTACACAGACTTGACCCTAAATATGGTAGTAATCTAGATTTCGCTTTTGGACTGAATAAATATTGATACTATTAACTTCGCTAGGATGAAGATATCAATGAACTACATTACATTTACTTATGATGCAGATGTCCAGAAAATTATGAGAGTTTCATATCATACACAGAGTGCTAACAGAGAAGTATTTATGAAATTTGAAGGTTTCTTATTTGGTTTAGACAAACAATTATTCAGCATTAAAGTAATTTATAAGCACAGAGTAATAATTACATTTAAAATATCTGTATAAATGTATTTAAAGTAATTCCTCTTGTGCCTGTCGTATATGGGATGTTATTGCTGGATTAATTTTGCGAGAAGAGCTTCAATATCGCAATACATTTCTCAGTATCTAATGTACAATGATAATTAACTTGAGAATTTTGACTAGTCTTATATCATCAGTCTACTTCTACAATGGGGTCACAAGTGTTTTACAAAAATCGCAGTGACATGTTTCTTATCTGACAGACTAAAACTTGAAGGACAACAGAAATGTAATTAGCACCATATTTTTCTTTTAGTAGCAATCAGCCATTTTAGTATACTCGCTAATTTGGTGTGAGTAAGTCATCAAAATTTTTGTTGCAGTATTGTGCATCTCTTTCTATCTTAAAGACAACCGTAATGTGGAGTACTGAATGTGACTTTTCCTTCTATTATTGTAATTCTGCACACCATTCTTCTTTTTCAATTGTCGTGGTTCATTTACAAAAACCGTCATGAGGGAATAAATATACCATGAAGCATTAGCCAGAATGAACACTCTTTAATCATATGACTACAAGATAATAATGGGTTTGCACCATATATTACTCTTACAGCACTTTTTTGAGTAATAAAGACTTTCTTCCTTAAAGATGAGTTACACCAGAACCTTATTCGAAGTGACACTGTTGAACGAAATGTGCAAAGCATGTGAATTTACTGATTTGTCTCCACCCAAGATTTTCTATGATTCTAAGCGCAAATGTGGCTGAATTAAGTTGTTTTAGGAGTTCTAGAAAGTGCTTTTTCCAGTTTAAATTCTCATCAATATGAACACATAACAGTTCTGATGTTTCCACCTTATTTATGATCGCTCACAATGTGTAACCCTTAACATAGGTGTAGTACACTTAGAGGGCAAACTGAATATTTAATGTCTTTCTAAAATTGGCGGTGAGACCATTCACAGAAAACCAGTCAATCATACTTTTAAAGACATTATTTACTATTTCCTCTGTTTCTTTATATACACTTGGATTGATTACAATACCAGTGTCATCTGCAAAGAGAGATAATCCTGCTTGTATATTATATAGATGATCATTTATATAGATGAGAAACAAATGTGGACCTAAGACTGAGCTTGAGGGAACACCATACATGATTTCCCAACAGTGAGAATAATAACCCTGAGGCTACATTGACTGAAATTTTAAGTACAACTTTCTGCATTCTTTTGGATGGATATGCCATTATCCGGTGGTTGACTATGTAACTGGCCTATTGAATTGTTAGAAGCTTAGTCAGCCGGTATCATAATTTTGAAATGAGAGTTATTATGATTGTCGCGTAATAAGTATTTCGCGTGAAGCGCCATTGTGACACAGGCGAAAGGTCAATTGTGGAAACTAAGCCACTGAATATTAAAAGTAATGTTATTTAGGAATACACTTTACTGACTACACAAAATAAGAGGGCACATACATTCACGATAGAGTGGTTCAAAATATGAATTAATATCATAAAGGAAGTTGGTCATAAGTATAATTACATCGGTACACACTCAGTTGTATGCGAATGTACGATCGGGACAGAGGCACGTACATTCTAAGTATTACCATTCCCTGTTGTCTGGGTAAAAAGAATAGTGGTTAAAAGGCACTTATTCATCTAAGAAAGAAAATTATCGGACTACCTAATTAAATGAAAAGAAAGACTGCAGGTTCTGAATGTCATGGCAAATAGGCCTACGACCTAAATATTGAAACTGACATTGGTGGCCACGATGAGATAGATATGAACACATGCATGTACCTCTGTTGTTGAGCAGTGCCATCGTGAAGATCGTCGCCTCCATCTAAATTCTCCATACAAAATTTGAATGATAATAATCTTCCAGAGTTACAGGAGCTGGGATCCATGGTATCGTAAATGAGAAAGTCGTTTTGTTTTATAAATTGCTTTCATTTTATAACACCATTTCACTTTAAAATTACACAACACATATTATCACCAGGACATGAGAATAACAAAAAGCTATCTAATATTAAAACTAATAAATGAAGAGCGTAAAGCTTCTTTTGTCTGTCAGTGATAAATACTTTTCAAGTGGATCTTTGGTGTGAGAGTCGAATAATAATCTATACATTTATCAATAAGATAATATTATTAAGTTCCTTTACATTGCCCCCTTGAGCGAATTGTCCAAAGAAATGTCAAATTCTTGGCAATGAGCCCAACCATTTTACACACTGGTAATTCTTTCACTGCTTTACACAAGTACTTGGATTGCACTGTTCGTGTCTTTTACGGGATTTCTCGTCACCACTTTGCTCACTGAGTTCTGGTGCCTGCCCTGGCACTTGGCAATGAAAACAAAACATATACTTACACAAAATATACATTAGCTTACATACTACACACAAAAATTCCTGCATGGTCCCTTACATCAAATACATGAATATCACATTACATTTTATACAAGTCCATACTTCAATTCTTTATGACGGTTTGGAGGGTCTTTGGTACTGAGTAAAAATAACATTTCCAATAGCATGCTGACAACAAAATTACATTTCATATTCTACAATTACATTTTTGCTGAAAATAAGAAAGTTTCACAAGAACATCGTATATTTTGGTGTGTCGATCCATGCTGTAGGTTTAGCGAGGGAACTGGAGTGGTAAGTGAGATAAATTCTTCCTTATAGTTGCTTATGCTGCTCCACACTGCTTCCCTCTTTTATATCAGTATCTATTTGATAACGTCCCAGCATATCTCCTTTCTGGGTTTTGTAGTTGTCTTTTCATGGGAAAGATAAACAAGTAACAAATAAAATTTACAGAGATTGGTACTTTGCCTTGTAACGCTGGAAATGCATATCCTCCTATTTCCATCTATTGTACTATAAAATTTTTCCTTATTTTGTTACCTGAAAATATGACATTTGTGTGTCTTTATATATTGTAATTGTTTTACTGTATATATATATATATATATATACATATATATATATATATATATATATATATATATATATATATATATATATATATATATGCATTTATGTCATTCTATAATTTGTTTGTTTTGTAAATATTATTTGTATTTTTACGCTGGGTCTGGCCTAGGGAAAACTATGCTATCGAACGATTACATCGATAGGACGTGTGGAGAACCAAAGTGCTTAGGATCTTTGGCAGTGTTAACTCTGCCGTGTGGAGTGCGGGCAGAGCAGAGTCTGGCTGGAGTAGGGCGGTGGAACAGGTGTGTTGAGTGACACTCCCACCAGTTGCCGCGCTTCCGGGGTTTGGCAACATGTAACTGCTCTCGACTTGCTATGATAGTTTCTGGCATGGTGTCACAGACGGGAAACATTAGCAGGCACACATCAAGAGCCCGTTTCGCCTGGTGACCGTGTCGAGAAGAAGGCGTGTCAACATCCAGCTTCTGCATCAGCTATGGCCGACAATGAGGGATTGTCGCCACCTCCTCGATCGACGACTTCAAACCTTCAATCAACCAACAAGGAAGACTGAAAGCACGTAAAGTTTTAGAAATGTATGGCAGACCTCAGCTATTCAAACTATTCCATTAGCATCACTAAAATACAGCAACTTAGCATGAACCTTTGTTGCTCATTGTCCCAATTGCATTACCAAGCAGGGTCCCTTCCTTTTCCAAAATGAACTCGAGTGTCGTTGAAATTCAAACGCCAGCATTAAAGTAATATCATTCGATTTCACTGCTTTAATTCCAAAGTCCAGTTAAGGTATTCGTAGCAGGCTACAATATTTAGATTACACAAGCACAAATTAAGAGTGTGAGTTTTGTTACCATATTTTAGCTTTCCTATGACTGCAGCTCAGCTTGGTACGTACTAAATTTTACTATTGTTAATTGTTCAGAATCATTTAATTCAAGTTCAAAGTTAAATCTCTTATTTCTAAATTGCGTAGATTCAAGTAGCTTTTGAAATGATTGTTGAGGTAGCCCAAGACTAACCTTATTTTATTGAATTTCGTAGTGCTTCAGAAACAAAGTTCACTATCAATTTCAGTCACTAAATTAACTTTCAATTTTCCGGTTTCATTAATTCTTTTGCTAAATTAAGTCAGAGTGTAGCAAAATGTTTTACTTCTGACAAACATTCAGTTTTCACACAACACGGGTCAACCTTCAGTTGCCACACTTTTAGTGCTAATTATATGTGCAATAACCTTTCTTTTTTAGTTATTATAGTAGTTGTCCATAGGACTGGCAACCATAATTTTCCCCAAATCTCAAATATCTAATTAACACCAGTTAATTGTTAATGTAACGACCACACATTTACTTTCTTTATTAACTTTACCCCTTTTCAAAATTAATTTCCACCAGTTTCACTTGCATCTTTCCTTTCATTTAGATGTAACCCTTTCCTCCCTCTTTACCGGCAGATTAACTTCAGTGACGATTGCTTTTCCCAAATTTCCATTAGGTACACGCGGTTTAATGTTTACTGTCATTAATGTCGATAAGTGAGGGGAGGTTACGCGTGGTGACTTGGTGACAGGACAGTCTTCGGATTTGAGGTTGTTCTGGACATGAATTTTGCATTGTGCAAATCTCGTAACAAAGTACTGGTTACGAACAGGTCGTTACATCAGCGAGACTAAGTAGTGGGAGGAATCCTAATTAGATTTGAAATTTGGCATTATATTGAAAATTGGTAAAATGAGTAAAGGCAACAATTACCAGTATTTGGTAGACTTGGGTATGGAACAATTGGTCGAACAGTGGGAAATGCGCACCGCGGAACCCATTGTTCAGGGGCAGGCGGCTAGCAAGTAAGACGCGACCGCCGAAACGCAACAAAGAGCAGAAATGGAATTCCCAACTTTAGAAAATGTTTCGGAATCGGAAGCGAAAATCAAATCTAAACCCCTTGATGACGAATACGGGGGGACATCTATAGAGGAACTCTCTACGGAAGTAAAATCGGTAGTTTCCAGGAATTTAACTGATTTAGTGAATGTTTTGATTAACGAAATCAAGGCTCTGTCTAGCAAGATAGAAACTCAATCGGCAGAAATTAAAGCTCAGTCTGAAAAATTGACAGGAAGCTAGACAATCAGAACAAAGCTATTAATGTTGTTAACAACAATCTTGGAGTTGTTATCACAATAGTTGATAAAATCAAAGAAGATATTGTCGTGATTAACACCGAAATCGGTAATCTTAAACAGGAAATGATAGGAGTCCAGGCGGAAATTGCGAACGCAAATACTCGTTTTGACTCCGAAATTAGCAGAATCGAGAAAAGTGTAGGAGAAGCAGTTACTCTGATCATCAAGAATAAGGTGACGGAACAAATTCAATCTGGCCAAAGAGGAATCAACGAAGGTGACAATTAGTGAAGTGATAGCAAAGCAACACTTACTGGTCGACGAGTTATGGGAGAAGGTCTCGGTATTGGAGGCGAAGCTACAGACCAAGTCTCAGACAAATGTGTTGAAACTAAAACTGTGTGTGAACAGAGGCTGAAAAAGCCGCCAGATAAGCCGGATTTAGGATCAAAGCCGGATGTTTTTTTCTGGAATGACCTGGATGTAGATGAGGATTTATTGTGGGAAAATAAAGAAACAGTCGAGGACAAGTGTAGACAGATAGTAGTGTCTGTTAATATGTATGACCTACAACTAAACATGTTGATTGACACTGGTGCAGAATTGAGTGCTGTATCTGGGAAAATATTTGAGTTACTTAAGGACAGACCTGGTATCGAAGTTACGCCAGTAAGAGGAGTGAAAATTATCGGTGCTACTGGGAAGGCCAGTAAAACGGTCACAACACAGATTTTTGTCGACTTCGAGATATGTGGGGCGCGATTTGAACAAGAGTTTGTCGTTGTGCCAGACTTAACTACAGGAGTAACTATCGGGTTACATTGGCTATTAAAGTACCGTACAGTGATTAATTGCGAATGCAAAACTTTGACATGTACGTCACAAAATAAAACAATAGTAGTTAGTTTTGATGAGGCAGGAGACGGTGTGTATAGGCAGTACCAGCCTATACACATTGTTAATTGGCCAGATGGAATTGACGTAGGCATGAATTTGAACTACTGTAACTTGAGGTATCTCGGCATTGTCAATAGTGTAGAAAGTGAATTGGAAAGTATTGTAGACGGTGTGTCAAACTTAACACACGAACAAAGACGAGGCCTGTATGAAGTAATAATGAGGAATAAGAGTGTGTTTTCAGACAAACCTGGACTTGTGGAAGAGATAATCAAATTCCCTACATGGATTGACATTAGTATTGGTGTGAAAAAAGATCGTTTGCGAGAAATAGTGAATCTGAAAGCCGATGCTCGCATACGTTGTCATGATGCTGAAGCGTGTTTTGCTAAGTTTGCAATCGGAGACTTAGTACTTGTAAAACCTCATGAGAAATCGAGCGAGATAGACTATGAAATCTCTAAATTTAAGTTTGTTTATAATGGACCATATAAAATCATTGGTATACCTCACACAAATGCTTATTGCTTAGAGTATCCAAGCTCTGGAAAACTATTAGGTATACGGAACATTGTAGACTTTAAACTGTACAAACCAAAGATTTATTAATACCACAGAATGGGTAATTTGTACAATATGTAAATATAGAGTATAAGATTTAGGGATTTGCCATGTTGCCATACTTTTGCCTGACCAAGAGTCATTAAAGAAGTTGTAATAAATAAGTAATTAATTTTGAATAAATGATTTAAGAGTAAATGATTATTGATCAATTGAAAAATCCAAGCTGCTAATTTAAGTTTTCAGCTGAGTCACAGTAGATTAAAGAATGTAAATATGATTTTGTAACTAGCTGTACGATTTTATGAATATGTGTTTTACTCGTCATTGCCAATGTACTTAGATGCTGTTTTTTGTTTCAGGCTAGTACATGCGTGTGATGATGGACAGTGTTGAGTTATCTGTTCCACTGAATTCTTTCAGAAAATCTCATTCCTGAGTAATCTCAAGGAGTCCATTAACACTATCACAGTGTTCAGAATTCAGTGGAACAGATGTTCTGGAAATGCCGTTACACAGGCGAGTGAAATCAAGCGTGCCACACAGGCGGGCGCAACAATACTGGCAAGGTGGAGCCACTGTCGCCTCTTGTGCCGCTGTCAGCATTCTTTGTACTTGTGGGTACGGAAGGCGGAGTTGTTTTTCTTCCCGGACAGCTGATGTGAAAGAATTCTGCTGTCAATATTTACGTTTTTTTTTTCGATCTGCTGTATATTATTTTCTTGTTTAGCGTTAAGTGGACTCTCATGATGAGAACATTAATTATGAAAAGGTTATATAAAAATGTGTATTCTATGTAATTAATTATTAATTTGCATATTTTGATCTACCTGTTTTTTATGACAATGTACTCTGATTAATTTTGTAAATACTATTCCATTTCTTGATACTGTTAGGAATTTTGCTGATTTAGAATAGCTGAACCATTTTCTATGTTCTCTATGAATTTTAATACCTTCAGTTGCCATGCTTTTAGTGCTAATTATATGTGCAATAACCTTTCTTTTTCAGTTATTATATTAGTTGTCCATAGGACTGGCGACCGTAATTTTCCCCAAATCTCAAATATCTAATTAACACCAGTCAATTGTTAACGTAACGACCGCACATTCACTTTCTTTATTAACTTTACCCCTTTTCAAAATTAATTTCCACCAGTTTCACTTGCATCTTTCCTTTCATTTAGATGTAACCATTCCTCCCTCTTTACCGACAGATTAACTACGGTGACGATTGCTTTTCCCAAATTTCCATTAGGTACATGCCGTTTAATGTTTACCGTCATTAAGGTCGATAAGTGAGGGGGAGGTTACAGTCTAACTTAACGCTAGCACATACATAAACATAGGCGCTGTTCAATGAACATGGGTATCGTTTTTATTTCATAACATGGGACATAAATCATGAGCTGTAGTGGTAAGACTTGATTTAGTGTGTCAGGAAATGGGGGACGTAAATCATGAGCTGTAGTGGTAAGACTGGATTTAATGTGTCAGGAAATGGTGTCTCTACATCTCTTTGCACTATGGTGAGCGTCCATTTGGAGGTAGATTTTGCTTCCCATTCAGATTGTCCTCTTGCATCATGCCATCAGTCAATAATGCGTCACTTACAAGTACATCTACATCTACATCTATACTCCGCAAGCCACCCAACGGTGTGTGGCGGAGGGCACTTTACGTGCCACTGTCATTACCTCCCTTTCCTGTTCCTGTCGCGTATGGTTCACGGGAAGAATGACTGTCTGAAAGCCTCCGTGCGCGCTCTAATCCCTCTAATTTTACATTCGTGATCTCCTCGGGAGGTATAAGTAGGGGGAAGCAATATATTCGATACCTCATCCAGAAACGCACCCTCTCGAAACCTGGCGAGAAAGCTACACCGCGATGCAGAGCGCCTCTCTTGCAGAGTCTGCCACTTGAGTTTGTTAAACATCTCCGTAACGCTATCACGGTTACCAAATAACCCTGTGACGATACGCGTACGCAATAATAAGTCTGGCAGGACGCTACGCACCGTTCGGAGTCTAGTAACCATGCACCCACCATCGGGAAGCGATACAGCGCGTGTCGATTAATATATCTTTATGAAGTGTTTTGTGCAGCGGTCACAGTGTTTACAAAACTACAGCACCTGCTTCAACTCATGGTACACCTTGGCTACGAGAAGGGACCTCAAGGCACCTCCTACGTTCACTGCACGAAGGTAAGTACTGCACTTTATTATTTGACTAGCCAATGGCACACTGTCCTATAATTTGCACAAACACCCGTACTGTAGCACGCTTCCTCGATTGACCAAGTCTCCTTTGTTTCAAAGTAGAAGGTACATGGTGTAAAACTTGTTCTTACTTGCCTCTATGCGTATAACTCACACTGTCACTGAGTAACTCACTGTCATTGGGTAACTGTACGCTGTTCCATTCATTGTTTACCGTCGTAAAAAAAAAAAAAAAAAAAAAAAAAACTGTAGCTCATGAGACACTGGTTAGTTTTTAGTAGTTTATAGTTTATCCTCACATTCATTATTTGCTCTTATCTTTCAAAACTTTATTGGTCTACATATTGCTCAATATATTTCTTTACACAAGTTGGTAGGTGAATGTGTTCTCGGAAAATACGTGCCTCTAGTATTACCGTTCACGATCACGATACTACCTTACATCTCACAGGGCACAAGAGAACACGTTGTTGCAGGGTGTCGATGGTCGAACCCGAGACTCCACATGACCGAGCTGACGCCGGAACCCACCATGCCACTTCTCGTCAGGAGACTGATTAAGTTCAATAACGTCAAGGGGCAGTGCAGAGTGATATAGCGGTATTCGGAAGTATTCCTTTATTCACATAATTTACAGTACTACGATGGCCACAGTATAGTGTCGGCGTGCCGCCCACAGCGTTGTCCCACGAGTCCAGCTGGCTCAGCAACTCCTGGTATGCCGACACTGGTCTGTCATCTGCATGGCCACTCAGCTAGAAGCCAGCTGCGCTCTGCCCGGTCACCGCCTGCCGATACGTCACGTCTTGCATCGCGTAGCTGCCCGCGATTCTAGAGACTGTTACAGTCCCTGGTTCCTGCCACCCTCTGCCCCATTTGGCCTGCTCTGTCCGACCATGGGACAAAGGTGGATGTACCGGTCGCTCGTGGCCCTCGGCCACTGCTGCTCCCAGGAAAGAACCGGAGTCGAACCCGCGCCCTCCTGGATGCTGTGCCGCAACTTACCGCTTGTGGTGCTTGCCAGATGGCAACACCCGCAGCCGCCTCTGGCGCCACTGCAGCGCTGCCGCGCCTCTCACAGCATACACCTCGCCCGGACCCCAGTACAGCATGTGGGAAGCGAATGTGGCCCGTCCTGGACCCTCTGCAGACTGCTGTCACTGCCGTCTTTCAGGCAGACCATGCAATCTACAAGTACCTGGCTGCCATTCCGTCTCGTCCCGGTGTTGTGTCCCCGGAGGCGGAATACAGCCCAAACAAGTACATAGAAATAAAGAACAGGTTAAACAGAATATTTACAACATCACTGCTATTTGGGCCCCTATAAGCGTAGACCAGCCTAGGTCTGACCCGACTCTCGACTGACTTGGCACACTTCCCAAGCTAAAAGTGCCTGACTATTTATACTGCTTTTCCTCTCGCTTCTGATGTAGTGTCAGAGGGAGACAGAAACTATGGCAGGGGTAAATTCCCATACGTCAGCCACTTACACATCGCCCCCTTGGCTCTGGCCATACGGAACGTTATTTGTCCACTGTTGTCCCTCTGCCGCGACCTTCTTCTTCCGTTTGCTTTGCCTAGCCTCTGCAATTGCGTCACTTCCTTGTAATTGAGGCAAGCCATCCACCATTCCTTTAAAATGCTTTACTCTACTTATGTGGATAATGGATTTTTTGTTGGCAGCTGCACTTTAACATTTACAGGCGAAGTCATCTCCACGGCCTGGTATGGTCCGTGGTACTTCATCAATAATTTTTTCATCTTTCCCTTAGGTGTATAATTCGTGATCAGTACCCATTGACCTACCCTGTACTGTGGAAAAAGTCCCAACCACTTATTTTGTTCTGCCTGCCTTTCCAACGCTTTCGCATTGGCCTTCTGTACCCTCTTCCAGTCTACCCATATTGTCCATGCAAATTTCCTCACTGCACTTTAACATTTACAGGCGAAGTCATCTCCACGACCTGGTATGGTCTGTGGTACTTCATCAAGAATTTTTTCATCTTTCCCTTAGGTGTATATGGATTCGTGATCAGTACCCATTGATGTACCCTGTACTGTGGTAAAGGTCCTGACCACTTATTCTGTTATTCCTGCATTTCCAACGCTTTCGTATTGGCCTTCTGTACCGTCTTCCAGTCTACCCGTATTGTCCATACAAATTTCCTCACTGTATCCCCTTTAGCTCCAGGTTTCGGACATAGAACGTGAATCGGCGATGGCATCTTTCTTCCATAGACCACCTCAAACGATGACATTTCGACCCCCGAATGTATTTTGGTGTTATAATTCGATACCACATACAGAAGATAAACGTCCCAATTATCATGGTTTTCATTCACATAATAACTTAGCATTTTTTTAATTGTCTTACATACTCGCTCCGTTCTCACGTTCGACTGTGGATGAAATTGACTGGTCTGTAATTTTTTAATCCTCAATAGACGACACAACTGTGACATTAATTGGGACATGAAGTTCATTCCCTGATCCGTAATTATGGTATCAGACACCCCAAACTTCAATAACCACTATTGACTAAGGCTTGTGTTACCGTACTTCCCTGTTGGTCTGGTATTGCGACCACGGCTAGAAACCGCGAAAAGTGATCAATTATAGTCAAAACGTAACGATTCCCGGCTGGCGTTTTATATATGACCTGCAGATATCTAACCCGACAAACTCAAAAGGTTTCAAAGCCTCTGGTAACCATTGCAATGGAATTCTTGCACGTGTCACACCCACTTGCTGCGCACACGGTACACAATTTGTTGCGCGTTGTTCCACATCCCTTCTCCGAGTGCGCCACCAAAATCGTTCTACTACTCGTCTTTTCGTTGCTCGACGACCCCCATGCCCTGAAAGCACATAATCATGGGCCTGCTTTAAGACTTCCTCTCTCAAACTCTTTGGTACCACTACCCGTGGTCCAAACCTGGTAACTCTACACAACAAATTTCCCTCCACAATGAAATGCAGTTGAGTTCTAAAACCCTGGCACTCCTCATCCTCTGCTTGTGCCCTTTGCCACTCCGCGGCACTCTTACTCATTACTTCTAATGCGTCTAACTTGCGACTTAATGCATCTGGAACCCCGTGTTTCCTTCCTGGCTTACGAATTACTTCAAAGTCGAACTCACTTAATTTTAGAGCCCACTATTTTGACCGACTAGAAGGATCCTTGAGTCCCATTAACCCATTAACCATCTGAACGCTGCATGATCTGTCACGACCTTAAACTTCCTACCATAAAGGTAACAACGAAAATACGTTACTCCATATATTATAGCCAACATCTCCTTTTCCGATGTGGAATAATTCCGCTCTGCCCTTTTTAACTGTCTGGAAGTATATGCCACCGGAAGCTCCTGTCCCTTTACCATTTGCCCCAAAACACATCCTACTGCGTCACATGAGAAGATGAAGTCTTCTTCAAAATTTGGAAACACCAGCACTGGACCAGAAACTAATCTCATTTTTAATTCATCAAAAGCTTGCTGGCATTCCTCCGTCCACTGAAATGTAATCCCTTTCTTTAACAGCTTTGTTAACGGCTCGGCTATTTTAGCAAAATCCTTTACAAATTTACGATAATATGAACATAACCCAATATACGATTGTAATTGCTTCGTTGTATGTGGTATCGGAAAATTTTGAACTGCCTTTGTTAACCGAGGATCGGTTTGAACCCCTTGTTCACTGTTTACGTGACCTAAAAATTTGACCTGCGTCTGTGCAAAATTAAATTTTTCTTAACTTTTTGTTAACCGTGCTGGCCGGCCGAAGAGGCCGTGCGGTTAAAGGCGCTGCAGTCTGGAACCGCAAGACCGCTACGGTCGCAGGTTCGAATCCTGCCTCGGGCATGGATGTTTGTGATGTCCTTAGGTTAGTTAGGCTTAACTAGTTCTAAGTTCTAGGGGACTAATGACCTCAGCAGTTGAGTCCCATAGTGCTCAGAGCCATTTGAACCATTTTTTTGTTAACCGTGCTGACCACAATCTGCTAAGGACTTCTCTTAAACCTGATACATGTTCTGGTATATCCTTCGAAAATACTATAATGTCATCTAGGTAAATCATACATGTTTTTGGTTTCAATCCCCTTAAAATCCCATCTAATAATCGCTGAAAAGTTGCTTGTGCATTCTTCAACCCGAACGGCATACGTGTATACTGATAGTGTCCCCCGGAACAGTAAAAGCTGTCTTTGCCCTAACCTCTGGCGCTACTTCCAACTGGTGGTATCCACACCGTAAATCCATCGTCGTAAAATACTGAAATTGTCCCAGACTGTCCAATGTGTCCATAATATTCAGAATCGGATATGCGTCCGAAATGGTTTTCGCATTCAGAAACATATAATCACAACAATACCTATATTTCCTTGTACCATCCACCGACTTCTTAGGTATGAGAACTACATTACTTGAATACGGACTATCGCCATGCTCTATGATTCCATCCCGTAGTTGTTGTTCTATAAAAACCTCTAGTAGCGGTTGCATATGATGTGCTACCCTATATGGTTTCCTAAACATTGGTGTATTATCCTCCGTTGGTATGTGATGCTTCGTAATCGGTGTTGCCGGTAACTTACCCTCCGTTCCAAATAAATCGATAAATGTCAATAACAGTTCCTTCAATGCGACCCTGTCGTCTCCCTGCAAATGCTGTAATTTTCTCCTCAATTGCGCTGCATCGACGTTTTCCTTATGGCTAACCTCTAAATCCTCCCTATCGAGGCCATGTTCATCAAAAACCCCCAATGTGGCCAATAACAACCCTTTCGATAAGCTAAAATCCGCTCTGCCGAAGTTATCTATACTTACAGGAACCCTATAATCTCCATCCTCATAACTCCGGGAATCACCGATTACCCCTCACCCACACATGGTAACACCTCTACCTGCTCACTAAACTTAGTTCCTGCGATCACAAATTGAAGTACCGTCGTACCCAAGGACTCCACTTTATTATGCCCCACCCCATGTAACCTATAACGTGGTGGCTCAAGCCTTCTCCTGCTAACCAGGTCTAGACTAATAACAGACACGTGTGCCCCCATGTCAACCAGAAACCTCTGTTCCCTTCCGTTCACCAAGCCTAATAAGCAGCAGTCCGTCTGTGCACCTACAAGCGCATTACCTAATTTCACTGGGACCTCCCCCGACGGTTGAAGCAGTCCCATTCTCGTTTGACGGCTGCTGTCGCCGAGGTTCCCCCTGCAGTTCACTGCCCGGTGACCCATTTCCCCACATGAGTAACACCACAACTGACGCTGACACTGCCTTCTAATATGCCCTAACTGCCCACAACCAAAACACTTGCTTTCCGCTGCCAGAACTTTATGCTCCACCCTTTGCTTCGTCGCATAATCTACCTCCTCTAATTACCCAGATGAGTCAAATGAAAAACTTAAATATTTTTTTAAATATTATTTATTGTGCAGAAATGGTACAAAGCTGTATTTTCAGCATAATCTTCCCCACGCTCAATGCGAGTCCTCCAGCTCTTACAAAGTGCATAAATTCCTTTAGAAAAAAGTTCTTTTTGTAGTCCGCGCAACCCCTCACGCACCGCGTGGCGTACCTCTTCATCAGAACGAAACTTCTTTCCTCCCATTGCGTCTTTGAGTGGTCCAAAAATATGGAAATCACTTGGGGCAAGGTCTGGTGAGTATGGTGGATGAGGAAGACACTCAGAATGCAGATCTGTGTTTGTTGCAACTGTTGTACTGGCAGTGTGGGGCCTTGCATTGTCATGTTGCAGAAGGACACCTGCTGACAGCAATCCACGTCGCTTTGATTTGATTGCAGCCTGCAGATGATTTTTTAGTAGATCTGTGTACGATGCACTGGTGACAGTGGTCCCTCTAGGCATGTGATGCTCCAAAATGTCACCTCTTTCGTCCCAAAAGAGAATCAGCATAACATTCCCTGTTGATGACCCTGTTTGAAACTTCGCCGGCCGAAGTGGCCGTGCGGTTAAAGGCGCTGCAGTCTGGAACCGCAAGACCGCTACGGTCGCAGGTTCGAATCCTGCCTCGGGCATGGATGTTTGTGATGTCCTTAGGTTAGTTAGGTTTAACTAGTTCTAAGTTCTGGGGGACTAATGACCTCAGCAGTTGAGTCCCATAGTGCTCAGAGCCATTTGAACCATTTTTTGTTTGAAACTTCTTTGGTTTTGGTGATGAGGAATGGCGCCATTCCGTTTCCGGTTGGTGGAAGTGAACCCAGGTTTCGTCTCCAGTACCGATTCTTGCAAGGAAGCCGTCACCTTCTCGTTCAAAGCGCTGAAGAAGTACTTCATAAGCATCAACACGGCGTTCTCTCATTTCAGGAGTCAGCTGCCGTGGCACCCATCTTGCAGACACTTTGTGAAACTGAAGCACATCATGCACAATGTAGTGTGCTGACCCATGACTAATCTGTAAACATGCTGCAGTGACATTCAGTGTCACTCGGCGGTTTTCCTTCACTATGGCTTCAACTGCTGCAATGTTCTGTGGAGTCACAACTCGTCGTGCCTGACCTGGACGAGGAACATCTTCCACCGAAGTCACACCATTTTCGAACTTCCTACTCCATTCGTAGACCTGCTGCTGTGACAATGTGACAAACATGCATCACTGTACTGAACCTTTATTCGTCGATGAATTTCGATAGGTTTCACACCTTCACTACGCAAAAACCGAATAACAGAACGCTGTTCTTCCCTGGTGCAATTCGCAAGTGGGGCGGCCATCTTTATACTGATACTGCGACGTTATGTGTGCATCTGCACTATGCTGCCACCTACAGGCCATACTGCACGCTGTTTGTAGCTCGCTTACCAACTTACAGGATAACGGCGCGAAATTTCGATTTGTTATTACAGATTTAAGATTTTCATTTGTCTCACCCTCGTATGTGGCAATCCTTAGAGCCGTCACAAGATCACTGGGATTCTCTATTCTCACCTGACGTGACATCTCTGGCAGTACTCCCTGCAAAAACACATCTAATGTCCTGTTCTCGGCCTCTTGTAAGAGCACTTTATTAGTTTTCCCATTCTGCGACAGTTCGAACATTTGTGCATTCAGTTTTCGAATCCTGTATGAGAAAACCTCCAAAGTCTCATTTCTTCTCATAACTAACGCACTTAATTTTTCCCGGAAAAACCTGGTACTCTTCTGTTTTTGGTACCTCTGGTGTAACCCAGCCTCAAGCTCTGCAAACGGTCTCACATTGTTCGACGTTTCATGGTACAGTATGTACGACTTGACATCCCCTATCAGGCGTAACTTCGCCACTCGCAACATTACAACATCCGAACCCCCATTGGCCTAAGCCATTGTGATAATCTCATTAAGAAATACCGACACATCCTCTTGTTTTACCCGAAAAGGGGCTAATCAAGGCTGCGATTGCCGGGTCAAACGGTCTATGGCACTCCCAGATCTTCAATTTACTTTCATCCAACGTCCCTTCCCCTACTTGCAATACCTCAAATCTCCCCACTAATTCTTTGTCCCTTATCCTTGCCTCCGACAATACCCAAATTTGCTCAGTTAGAGCAGGTACAGCTTCCGCTGTAGTCACTGCTGCAGTCTCCACTGCTTGCCGTGTTTCCACCATTCATGCTTATAGCTCTACTGTTAGTATTAATTCCACCCCACTACTCCTAAAACTAAGTTCTTGTGGCGAATCATCGCCCATCTACATTCTGAACAATTGCGCGCCAAATGTTCAAATCTGTTGCAAATAAAATAACACTTTGACACCCCCTTTGCACACAGTAATCTGTGACCTGACAGGTTACAAAAATTACAACGCTTAGGCACTACGTCATCATGTCCCCCATTTCCCCTGAATTCAGATAAATCTATAGGCTCCTCTGGCCTTACATAAGACACCTTCAAAAAAACCATTCTAATTGACACTTAACCCCTTAAAACACAAATGAATGACACATACACAATAAATGAAACGTCACTCAACCATCCCCATCAGGCTCGTGTGCAGGTGACAGTCCTACTTTCCTCCCTAGACTGGTATGGACAAACACTTCCTGAACGACAAGAAGTATACAACCACCCATCACGACTGCAACCAAACACCTCAACTACCCCTCTACACAGGCACACCTCAACGCTACTTGCTCGATATAAGTTGTGGGAGTGGAAACCTGGTACCAGCGTTGTAACCGGCACCACTTCTGACACCACTATTGCGAGGTGTGGATGGTCCAACCTGAGACTCCAGATGACCGAGCTGAAGCCGGGCCCCACGGCGCCGCTTCTCGTCAGGAGGCCGAGCAAGTTCAATAGAGTCAAGGGGCAGTGCAGAGTGATACAGCGGTATTGGGAAGTATTCCTTTATTCACACAATTTACAGTACTACGGTGGCTGCAGCGTAGTGTCGGCGTGCTGCCTGCAGCATTGTCCTGCGAGTCCAGCCGGATCAGCAACTCCTGGTATGCCAACACCGCTCTGCCATCTGCAAGGCCGTTCAGCTGGAAGCTGGCCATGCTCTGCCCGGTCGCCGCCTGCCGATACGTCGGGTCTTGCGTTGTGTAGCTGCCTGCGATTCTAGAGACTGTTACAGTCCCTGGTCCCCGCCGCCCTCTGCACCGTTTGGCCTGCTCTGTCCGATCATGGGACGAAGGTGGTTGTACTGGTCACCCGTGGCCCTCGGCCGCTGCTGCTCCCAGAACAGAACCAGACTTGAACCCCCGCCATCCTAGATGCTGTGCCTGAACTTGCCACTAGTGATAGTGGTGCTTGCCGGATGGCAACACCCACTACCGCCTCTGGCGCCGCTGCAGTGCTGCCGCACCCCGCGCAGCGTACGCCACTCCCGGACCTAGATATGCCAGGTGGGAAGCGACCCGCCACAGACCACTGTCACTGCCCTCCTTCAGGCAGACCATGCAATCTCCAAGTACCCGGCTGCTGTTCTGTCCCACCCTGGTGTTGTGTCCCCGGAGGCGGAATACAGCCCAAAAAAGTGCACAAAAATAAAGAACAGGTTACAGAGAATATTTACAACATCGCTGCTAGTCAGGCCCCTATAAGGGTAGACCAGCACAGGTCTGACCCGACTCTCGACTGACCTGGCACACCTCCCAAGCTAAAAGTGCCTGACTATTTATATTGCTTTTCCCCTCGCTTCTGACCTAGTGTCAGAGAGAGACAGAAACTATGGCAGGGGTTAATTCCCATATGTCAGCCACTTACACATCGTCCTCCTGGCTCTGGCCTAGTGCCCTGCCCCGGACATCGCAATAACTTAAAGCAACGCTCCAATTCCCTGCCTCGCTGTTGATTCATTCCAAACAACTTGTACGTGCAATATGCCGCTGCAGCTCCACGCCATGTTTACTCTGCCTGGTCTACTGGTTGCCGACTATTACCACATATTGCCAGCGGCCCCCGACTTCATCGCCCAACCATGCCTTTACTGAATTAACAAAATTCCCCTTTCCTACGACTACGACTAATACTAGTGCAGAAACGTTTTCGAGAACAACAGCACTTCTCTCAACTTAAGATCCTGCTAAAAATGCACTTATACATAGAAACGACAATTCAAAAAAATGAACGCACCAAAAGCGCTTATAGAAATTGTCTCCACACGAGTCAAACTACATGCGAGTTACTGTCGGTGGGGGGGGGGGGGGGAGATTTCATCTTTACGTCACCCAAGACTGTAACAACACATGGTACACACATCAGAAACAAGTAAAATGAAAACGTATAAATAAGTTAATCACTATACTTAAATTCACAAATAAATAGAAAATTAAAATGCTAGGTAGTATGAACAACAGATTGATAATGAAGCTTGGTTGGTGTACGCTATACTGCTTCCTAAGTCTGTGTCCGTGTTTGTACATGTTTTCATGTTCATGTGTTCATCGTTGTATCACTGGTATGTACACAATTTTTTTTTCTTTAATCGAATGTGTCCTTAGTCACTCCTTACTTTACTTCTTCCACCAAATATCTTCAGCTCAGATTGGATAACATATTATAAACATAAGCGAAAATGTGTGTATGTATTCCTCTAAAGTCAACATAGATTCTTAGTACTTCCATGCCGAAGAAGAGACAAATTATTAAAATACTATGGTGTTACTGAGCGTCAAGTAGTGTACTTCTCAGTGATGTTGGAAAATATTTTATAACGTAGATCGTAAATCGTAGTGACAATAGTGTAACTTAGTTGCTTCTCATCGCCGATTGATGTCTCGTAGCATCTCGTTGAATGCCAGCTCTAAAGAATTGTGTTTGTTCCAGTATTACCTAATCTCTCTGCTTGTCATTTCCCCGTAACTTACCTCGTACATATTTCCCTTTTTTTCTTTTTTAGCAAGAGGCGGTGTTAAGTTTGCCTCAGATAACGTTTACAAATCGTACCTCAACAGTGTATTTGCACTCTAATGTGCGTATAAAGTTGAAAAATTATTTGTGTTTCAGTAAGATCGCACTAGTTTTTATTTATGGGTTATATCTTTAGATGCGTTTTACTTAGATTAGGTTGTCGCGTGTATGGTATATACCATACTGAACTTTCATTAGCAGCCAGAAAAAATTTCATCATCGCAGCATACAAAAAAATACGAGGGTCACTCCAAAAGAAATGCACACTGTTTTTGTAAAAATGCAGCTTTCATTCTGCGTGTGTGAAAGCTTTACAGTGTGTAGGTACATCCTTCCCGCTTGTTTTCAAACTTAGTTCAACCTGTTCCCGTGAGTGGCGCCGTCACAGCATGTCTTCAAGATGGCTGCTACAGTTGACGTTCGTCAGAAGCAACGTGCTGTCATAGAATTCCTGTGCTGTGAAAACTAGACAGTGGGAAACATCCACAAGAGGTTGAAAAAGGCGTATGGAGATGCTGCTGTCACGCAGTACAGTTAGTTGGTGAGCAAGCAGGTTACGTGATGAAAGCGGGCACAGCAATAGGGAGGATTGTCCTCGCAGCGGCAGGCCTCGTATTTCACACACTCCAGACAGTGGGCAGAGAGTTAACGAATTGGTGACTGCTGACTGATGCATCACAGTGAACGAATTGTCACACTACGTTGGGATAGGGGAAGGAAGTGTTTGCAGAATACTGAAAGTGTTGGCGTTAAAAAAGGTTTGTGCCATGTGGGTTCCCAGGATGTTGACAGTGGCTCACAAAGAAACAAGAAAAACGGTATGCAGCGAACTTTTGGAAAAGTACGGGAATGGTGGAGATGAATTTCTTGGAGGAACTGTGACAGGTGATGAAACTTGGCTCCATCATTTTTCACCAGAGATGAAGAGGCAATCAATGGAGTTGCATCATGCAAATTCACCCAAGAAAAAAAATTCAAAACCACATTTTCTGCTGGAGGAGTTATGGCTATGGTGTTTTTCGATTCTGAAGGACTCTTGCTTGTGGACATAATGCCAAGTGGAACCACCATAAATTCTGATGCATTTGTGATGACACTGAAAAAACTTCAGGCTCGACTGCGTCGTGTTCTACATCAGCAAAAGCAGGATGTTTTGCTACTGCACGACAATGCACGGCCACATGTCAGTCAAAAAACCATCGAAGTGATCACAAAACTTGGATGGACAACACTGAAACACCTGCCTTACAGTCCTGACCTGGCTCCATGTGACTATCATCTCTTTGGGAAACTGAAAGACTCTCTTCGTGGTACAAGGTTTGAAGATGATGGCCGGCCGGTGTGGCCGAGCGGTTCTAGGCGCTTCAGTCTGGAACCGCGCGACCACTACGGTCGCAGGTTCGAATCCTGCCTCGGGCATGGATGTGTGTGATGTCGTTAGGTTTAAGTAGTTATAAGTTCTAGGGGACTGATGACCTCAGAAGTTAAGTCCCATAGTGCTCAGAGCCATTTGAAGATGATGATTCCCTTGTGCACGCTGCCAAACAGTGTCTCCAACAGGTTGGTCCAGAATTTTACCGTGCGGGTATACAGGCGCTGGTTCCAAGATGGCGTAAGGCAGTTGAAAGGGATGGAAATTATGTGGAGAAATGAAAATATTGTTCCTAAAGGATGTATCTACACACTGTAAAACTTTCAGACATGTAGAATAAAAGATGGAGTTCTAAAAATATGTGTGCATTTCTTTTGGAGTGACCTTCGTAATACCGTTTTGCTCGATGTATTCATAGATAATGCCTAGTGGTGTGTCTAGGTAAAACAAAAAAAAAAAAAAAAAAATTATCTCTGCAACATGACATGTACTTGCGTGACTGTTTACTTATGTACGTTAGGGTGTCCAATATCAATATTTTCTGTCACTTACCCTGTACCTTAAAACCTTGGTGAACAAGCGGCATTAAAAGATTACAGCTACTTTGTTCCGAGATCTGTGCTAATGGTTCGTCAAGCTCTTCTGCGTCTTGGTGTCGTTCTTTCACTGTACTGTTTCCTATTAAGTTGCTTGGCTATTTGATTTTGTCAGGCTCATAAGTCCTGTTTCAAAGTTTTCTGTATCTGGCCCGTGTCAGCTTGCAGTTTAACTACAGATGTGTTCTGTGTAGTGTATACTTGTTCCACTGTGTTACTTATCGAGTTTTGTAGCTCTTTTTCTAGAGTATGGTTTATGTGTGTGTCTTTTTCTTCTAAAAAGTCCTCAAACAGCTGTTTTTGCTGTTTTGTCATGTCCTCAACTTGATTTACAGCTTCCTGCATTTTTGTATTGAGCTCAGTTTGCTGTACACTCATGGCATTGAAATTTTTAGTTAACTTACGTACCTGATCTGGCACATCCTTAACTGTGGTTTTCAAATTATCAGTATCCTGATTCATGGAGTTTAAATCTTTACACACCACTTCTATTAGCTGATCCACCACTTCTCTTTTTGTTGTGTCAGTTTTGTTGTCAGTTTATTGTGCATATCAGTAAGGTATTTTACATCACTGTCTAGCTTGTTCATTTGAGTGGTTACATTCCCTATCTGTTTTGTGAAATTGTCTACCTGTGTAGTGACATTGCTTATTTGTGCTGTGAGATTTCCTATATGTGTATTCCTTTGGGCTGTTACATACCCTACCTGTGTTGTGACAATTCCTGTCTGTGTATTCATTTGGACTGTTATATTCCCTATTGATTTGGGCTATTATCTGAGTTACAAATTGTGACATCAGATCTGTCTGCATTAATCTAAACATCTGCCTAATGTCTGGCTCTACTGGACCTTGTACATTTGCAGTGTGGTTATCACGGAAGATTAGTTGAGAGATAACACACATAATATTGAATACACATTTATTAGTAACTTTTACATATAACAAAGAATGGCTGTTACACATCTGCGCACCGAAAGTTCACACAAGAGCATACTATTCCAAAGAATGAAGGTGCCAAAGATAGGGCACTCTGCACTACAGACACCACAGAGACCCGCCACCCCCCCCCCCCCTCCCCTACCCCGGTAGTGCGGAGCACAGCAGAGAGAAAGGTCGAGATGAAGTTATAATCTTGGTGCCAACGCGGCGGTTGTAGGCGGTGGCTGGCGCAGGAAGTGCTGCAGCTCAGTGGTTCCAACAGCAGAGACGAATCAGCTGAAGGGAGGACTGCTGCGTTGGGAGGAAGGTCGTCGTTGAGGGACCACGCTGGTTTAATGAAGTGCTGCCTGTGGCCGTCTATGGACGTGGATGACGAACGTGTTGGTATTGCGATGTAGCACACGGTGTTGGCACAAATAGGGTGGCTTAAGGGCTGCCCGCACAGTGTCGTCCTGCAGCATAATGAAGTTGCACTTAGCTAGGTCCTTGTGGATGAACACAGGAGGGTGGTGTGGGGGAGGGTCAGGGTGGTGCGGAGGTGTGCGATCTGCATGCGCACGTGCTCGACCAGGGGGGGAGGGGGGAGATCATCGGATGTGGCAGAAGGTGAATGTCGAATTCAGTGAGGAGAAGGAGAGGCCCGTCATGCAGAACCTTGGCAAGCAAGGCATTAAGATCTTCTTTATGAGCCAAGCGAATTCCCAGCAGGACCCACAGGAAGGCACATTAGGGCGGCCTTGAGTGTGCGGTGCCACTGCTCAATGAGGCCATTTGCCTGCAGGTGGTAAGCTGTGGTATGAAACTTGGTGATGCCACAGAGTTCGCAGAATCATGCGAAGAGGACAGACTCAAATTGGCGTCCCTGGTCAGTGGTTATAGATAGGGGACTGCCAAAGTGAGTAATCCACACCGAGATGAAGGAATAGGCGACGATCTCGGCCATGATATCAGTAATGGCGACCACCTTGACCCACCGGGTCAGACAGTCAATGATCAATAAGATGTATTTGTGCCCTCGGATGGAGGAAGGGGACCAACGACATCAATATGGATGTGCCAGAAACGCCCCTTCAGGATGCCGAGATGAGGTTGGGCATGCCTGCCAACCTTGCTGCGCTGGCACGGAACGTATACATGACTCCAACTGCTACAGTCGTGCTTCACACCAGGCCAGATGAAGCACTCCATAACCAGCCATGTCGTGGCCCATGTCCCAGGGTGAGCTAAGCCATACAAGGCAGTAAAGACCCTATGGCGGAGGGTGGTGGGGACCAGGCGGCGAAGTATGCCTGTAAAGGTGTCACAAAGGACGTGCATTGCAAACCAGGTAGTATACGGGGCTGGACAGAGAGCGATAAGCTGTTTTCTGATCTTAGTTGCTGTATATTGTTGTCACTGGATTGTAATCGGGTAAGCTCCTCCAGATCCAGTGGTGCAGTTAGCACGCAGATGTGGGAAAATGTAATCTACCACAACATTCTCCACGCTGCGGATGTAGCATGTGTCGGAAGAGTGCTGACAGATGTAGTCCATATGGCGGAAATGCATGGGCAGAAGGTCTTTAGCAGGACTGCGAATAGCATCCACGAGTGGCTTGTGATCAGTATGTTGCCTGAAGGGTTGCCCCTCGAGCTCTCTACAAAAATGCTTAATCGCCTCGTACACTGTGAACAGCTCACAGTCAAATGCCGACCACTTACACTGGCTCTTAGTTTCTTGGAAAAGAAGCTGATGGGGTGGGTTGTCCTGGCAGGGTGGTGCTGTAAAATGGCGCCCACAGCTGAGTCACTGGCATCAGTCACGATCGAGACATGGGCCTCAGGGTCAGGGTGGGCTAGTGTGACAGCTTTGGCAAGGGCAGTTTTAAGGTTACCAAAAGTGTCGAGCATGGGTTGAGTCCACTCCAACTTCCGTTTTCCAGTGATTTTCTTGCCAGAGAGAATGTCGGCACCATAACCAGAAAACGACAGAACTGAGCGTAATCCACAGGAAGAGCAAGTTCAAGTATGGTTTCGACACAAGAACTCGTCGGTTGGAGGCCATTGGCAGAGATAGAATGGCCGAGGAAGGTAACGGATGTGGAATTCAGTCGAGATTTATCATGGTTGATCACCATGCCATTGGCGGCGAGGGCCGAACGGACTGCATCGAGGTGAACTTTATGCTCCTCAGCGGAGCAAGAAAAGATAAGGATATCGTCCAAGCATAGGCAAAAGGCAGAGGGATCAAAATGAAATCAATGAACCGCTGCCACGTCTGCGCAGAATTTTTCAATCTATAAGGCATGCAACAGTATTGAAATAGGCCGAAGGGTGTCATAGTGGCCATTTTTGAAATACCTGGTGGCTGCATAGGAATCTGGTGATACACTTTCGAACAATCTAATACAGAGAAAAAGGTAGAACCATGAAACAACTGTATTAAATCTTGGATATGTGGAATGGGGTAGCTATCAATAATGGTGCAGACATTAAAGGACTTGCAGTCCACGCACATGTGTAAGGTGCCATCCTGTTTGGGAACGAGGTGTATTACAGAAGACCAGTTGCTATCGGACAGGTAGAGGATGCATGAAGCCAATAGATCCTGAGCGATCTCCTTGGTGCACAGAAGTTTGGAAGTGTTAAGGCACCTGGCCTTACAATGAACAGGTGGGCCATTGGTGGTGCGAATCTTATGACAAGTGCCATTACTGATAATTGTGTAGGGAAGTCAGCATGAGGGATCAAGAAGGTATTCACAGGCGACATTGGTTCACTGACCTTGATGAACCGGGATGATGTATGTGGGACGTCGGCTGCAGTCAGTGACAGAAGGCGCAATGCAGGAGTGAAGTGGCATGAAGAAACAGAAGAGGCACATGTAGGTGCATATTGGAAATTCGTCTGCAGTGCAGCGAAAGAAACAGCAGACAGTGGGGTGCTTGACACTGGAGCAGGTTGACAAGAAGACGCTGCAGGGGCATGTGCTGGGATGCCTCCCTGCATGACTGCAGGTAGGTGATGTATGGTACGCTGTGCATGTGACAATTCAGTGGAAGCAGAGGTGATGCACGCGTAAGTCATCATCCTGGGTGTGGAGTTCGTCGACCTGGGATGCACATGCAACAAATCAGAGAGTTGTGTGGTTATGCGCTCAACCAGGGAAGCACACATGGAAAGCTTAGCTAAGGAGGTGGAGAGCAAAGTCGTCCTGAACTCGGGTGTTTGGGTGTGTACAGAACTGTAGAGCTGGACATGTGGCAAAATGGTGTAGAAAATCCAACTCGATCACAGGTTCATCCACGTTGGCAGTGTGGAAGTCTGAGGGAAGGTGTGAACCAGTGAGAGATGAGTCAAGATCTTGATGGTGCCATGGGCCGCAATGGAAGAAAGGTTGGCAGTGATCAAGGCGAGGATAGAGCGGGATAGTGCTTCGACAGTGTGCTTGGCTGGGATGATGCTAACATTGGCGCCAGTGTCGACGAGAAAGTGGATGCCGGTCGAGATATTTGTGGCATAGAGGCATTGTGTCGCTAAAGCAGGTGGTGCAGAGTCGGAAGAAAGGCGCTGTGTAGGTATGTGGTGGGATATGGCTCCTAAACGTGCCTGCCAGTCTCATTTAGACAGGTGCAGGGCGCACAGTAGTTGCGGGCGGCGACCCATGAGTAGCATGGAACCAGCACAGCAGATAGGCCAGTTGGGGAGCCGGCGCAGTGGAGGCAGGGATTGCAGCTGACTGCAACAGGGCCAGTAGACGATTGGGCCACTGCTCAGGCGAGGTCGGCGGCTGTTGGGAGCCCACTGGCAGTACATCCTGTAGGCCGTTAGGTGGCAACTCCTGACAGGCAGCTGAGGCGCCAAGGCAAGCACGCCGGCCTCTGTCGACAGAGCACGGAAACAGAGGCGCAGGTGTGCCTACTGAGGACGATGGAGATGTCATTCGTGATAGGTGGTGTCAAATGATGGTATAAGCCTGATCCGCCATACATAATCGAACCTTGAGTGGGTCAGCGACACGAGACAGTAGATGAAGCTGCAGATCCAAAGTCATTTTGACCATGCACAATGTCCAAAGGACGGTGTCAGGTGACGCTTTGTCGTTAATTAATGCACGTAGGCGCTGCCAAAGTTGCGAAGGGGTGCAGTCATCAAGATGCTCCTTGTGAATAATGTGATGGATAGCCTCCACTGGAGGGTGGGAAAGGCGCTCGATAAGCAGTGACTTGGCAGTCAAATATTTGTGCGAGATGGGTGGTAAGAGTAGCAAGTCGCTGTTGAGGTCTGTATGTGCGTGGATATGCCTCACCAAGCAAACAGAACGTGCGCCGTTGTCGGAAATGCCTTGGATTTCCAGGTGTTGGTCCACTAAGGCACACCAAGTTTTCGGGTTGGGTTTTTGCAATGCAGGTAGCTTATGGAACCTGCCTGGTAACCCATGTTGCAGCAGCACTACCAGGTGGAGATTGATGCGGTCAGAGCAGGACGCCTCTGACGCCAGAAGTGCAGTAGTGGTAAATGGTGCATCATCCAAAGTCTAGGTGGGGCTGTGGCCACATGCAGCACACGATACGGAGGGGTGGGCATATAAGCTGGCAAGGTGTGTCCAATCGGCAAGTGTGATGAAGAACGTGATGGGGGTGTGATGGCCGGTGCCATTGTAACAGTGGGAGGGGGGTGGTTGTGGTGGAGCCACGGGGCAGTGGACCTGGTAACCAGCGCGGGTGGAATGGCCAGCGCCATTACGAAAGTGAGCAGAGGGCAGTCGTGGTGCAACCACGGTGCGACAGTCGTGCAAACCGCCACAGTCAAGGCGACCGGCGTCGCCGAAACTGGGTGTGGGGGTGTTGCTGCGACACCATGTAAATGAGAATGTTTTACCCCATGCATAGAAATGTTCGATTCACAGTCCTGGAATTTTGCTGGCACATCAAGCCATCCCAAAGGTAACGATGTACATGAAGGATAAATCACAATATCTTCAACTGGAAGGTCCTGCCTTTTGTGGTTAGGCAGCATGCACTGTCCATGTTGTGACTGTTGTTGTGCTGCCACGCTAGGTGGCGGCCATGTTGAACTGGGTAAGGTTTTGTGGCTGATGGGGTGGACAGGTATAAATAACTGCTCACTTTTAACCAAGTTTGAAGGAGGTACACTTGTCCTCTCATGGTCGCAAGCAGCAGAGTTGATGGGGCCCATTACACTTGCACCAAAAGACACTGGTAGATCCATTGTGGAGGAAACAATGCACTCTGGCACACGATATGGGTGAATGACGAAAAGTAGCACAAATAACGATGGATGAGACGACGACGGTGTCAGGGTCACCACTGTGGTTATCACTGAAGATTAGTCAAGAGATAACACGCTTAATATTGAATACACACTTATTGGACACTTGTATATATAACAAAGAATGGCTGTTACACATCTGTGTGCCGGAAGTTTACACAAGAACATACTAGTCCAAAGAAGGAAGGTGTCAAAGGTAGGGCACTCTGCGCCAGAGACGCCACTGCCGAATCTGGAACAGTTTCCAAAGTTGATATATTATCGTCTGCCACTTGCGACTGAGTACCACTAGTCATTGTGATTGCGTTATCGGTATCTGCAAAGGTTTCTTCCTCTGTGTTAGGTATAGCAACTGATTCCTCATCGGATGAATTACCCATAGTTTTGGTTTGTGGTATTAATTTCACCATAGCTGTATATAACTGTAAAACCGTAAAACTAATGCCTTGCATTAGTGATGTATTACATATTTCAAGTAAGACATGGCTTGTTATAAGTGTACAAATCTTTAATACTCTACTGGAAACACCATCAAAACCAGATGAGCTTTTATTTTTGAGAGAGCTTCAAGTTCTTTTAATTTTACAATGAGAAGTTGGTGATATATTCATTTGATTGCATTCTGTGAGCTGTCTTTTTCAAAACACTTCTGTGACTTTCTTTGTAAACTGTTTATCCCTATACTTTTCAGTACATTTAAGAAATGATCCTGAAATATATGTGTTACATATGACTCATCATTTATAGACCTTCCAATCTATTAAGCAGTGATATCATCCTGTTCTATGGCTGGTTGTCTTGCCTATTATTTCACTACATTCCATATAGCCTTAAGTCTGTTGCCAGACTTACTGATTTCTAAAATAATGTTCATATTCCTTGAATTTTCAACAACTTTTGTTTGTAATTTTGAGTAGTTTTTGTAGTGTGCAACTACTGCAGAATCTCTACTTGTGCTTGCTAACAAATACATTTCCCTTTTCATTTCACAAGATACTTTAATCCATTCTTACACATGAACTAAAGTAGCAGCTCATTGTCTTCAAGTGATATATTCACTGCAATTTTGTGAGCTACTTATGTCTTACTTTTCTTTGGAAGTGTTGGTCTGTCAACTTTTACGGAAAAAAACCTCACAATACGACGTGTAAATTGTAAAACAGGCGATCTTGGAATCAGTGTCTCTGTGACTCAGTCAGTTAAACGCTGTTATATCATGACAGAGGTCCCATGTTCGAATTTCTTGGGAGCTCATTTTTTTATGTGAAAAGTGCCTCCAAGTAGCAGTATGGTAGGGTGTCCACATAGCAGCTTGCTAGAGTATCCCTTCAGAAATGATTCAGCTCATAAAATTAACACTAAAGCCAAATCATAATTTGACAGATATCCTCTATATTGTCAACCAATTACACATATCATTGAAGAACTGTATCAATGTGTCTGAAGTTTATTATTATTGGTAGTTTATTAGTCACATTTCTGAGATATCCAGTTTGACCATGGAGAAAGGCAGGTGCCAGTCTAACATATTTGCTCTGAGGCATCAGGGAAGTCATTAGTCACTTCATAATGTGAAAGTTAACATCTCATTTCGTTTCTATGTACATGATATGTACAGCATTTTTATTGAAAATACGTAACAAAAGAGCTTTCTTCTTAAATACCAGTTTCAAGTGACTGAACTGAGCTGACAATATTTGCAAAGTTTCGTTAATATCATTCATCATAATCCAAAAAATTTAGGGTATGACTAATGACAATGTACATAAGCAAAGCAGTCTGCCCTGATACATGAAACACAAAATGCTGCACTTGTATGTAGAACGACATAGCATGCCATAAATAAGTTTTTCAAGTCCCATTTTACTCGATAGTCAATGTGTATAGAATATTTCAATCTAGTTACCATCATCACTTGGCCACTCCAATGAAAGTACCGTGCAAATTTTAAAATGTGTTGAAAGTAAGTGTCAGATGAGTGATAGTAACAAAACTTTGCAGTTTACTGGTACAAAGAATGATTCACAAATACTGTCAGCTCAGTAAAGTCACTTTAGACTGATATTTGAGAAAAAGGCTTATTGGTTACCCACTTTCAGCAAATATGCTGTACGCATCATGTACACAGAAACGAAACGAGAAGTTAACTTTAGCATTAAGATCTATGTAAAGACTTTGTCGGTTCTTACAGGGGAAATGCTTCCCGACTCTTGTTTGACATGTTCTATGCATAGGAGGAATAAACTCAGTAATCAAAGAACAGATTTTATTAATTTCAACATGTAAGGGTACTGTCCACTTGTAACCCGAAGATAATTCAATTGAAGTGTCAGCCTCCTTACAGAATTACAATTTTTACTCAGAAAGAACGCTGGAAAACTTCGTAGCATCGTATCAAAGAGTAAGCGAAAAGAACAACAACAGAAAATAAATTTTAAATTGAAGAGTAAACGTGCGCATGGAGAAATAAATCGCCAGTGCAGTGCAGCGCTCCTAGTGGCCAGGCGCGGAACTACTCGATAGTGATTCACTTGCTGTGCACAACAACACTCCACCATCACTGCACACCGGGTTCCCGGGTTCGATTCCCGGCGGGGTCAGGGATTTTCTCTGCCTCGTGATGGCTGGGTGTTGTGTGCTGTCCTTAGGTTAGTTAGGTTTAATTAGTTCTAAGTTCTAGGCGACTGATGACCTCAGCAGTTGAGTCGCATAGTGCTCAGAGCCATTTGAACCATCACTGCACAACACTGCACTTCGCGTGAACACGTATAGGTTGACGCTTAGGACGCTACATCAGCCTACCTGGCGGAAGCAGAGCATCAGTATCAAGGAGCCTCGCTGGGAAGCGAACTCGGCAGCCAAAGCGGATCATCCGCATTGGAGGAGGTACTGCGTTGATCGACAGATGCTTCACAGTATGAGGAGGTGGATGCGTTGAGGAGTCCTGATGAGAGCCTTGTCGTCGTCTACGCTGCGCCACTGGCAGTGGCGCCTCATGTAATATGTATGCTGGCTTTGCTCGATTCAATGAGGCAGTTGTAGTTTTGTCATTAACCAGAATGCCTATTGTTTGTGCATGTCTCTGGAGAACCTTGTACAGGTTGCAATATGGGGCTTGAAGTAGAGGTTTAACGCCATCTGGGTGATACATCACATGAGAACAATGTTCGATGTCTTTATATATAAAAGAGTGTGATGAAGTATGCCGTTAAGCCTTTGATGGCCGGATTATGGATACATGCTGTCTCAAATGCTGTAAAAATTCTGGTTGATCTTGCAGAGTCGTCTTGATTGTTTATTTGTCCACAAAATCACCATACACAAATTCTGCTGCTGACACACTGACATCCCATTGAAAGTTGTCCATAGGCTGAGCAATATTACGATGAGTGCCGATATTCAAGATTCGTCATGACATATCAAACAATGTTGCCAGCATTTGATCATCCCATTGTTGGCCGGGTGGTAGGTCATGGTCTTGCGGCGAGTGTCACAAAACTTGGCCAGCTGTGTGAACAGTTCTGACTCCTACTGGCGTCTGTGGTCAATAGTGATACGTAACAAGCACCCAAATCTCTCCAATCATGTCGATGCGAAAGCAGAAGGTAATGTCTCGATTGTGATATTGTCTGTCAGTACTGTTTCAGGCCATCTGGTATAACGATCAATCGTGGCCAAGAAATACCACTGTCTGTCTGATGGAGGAAGTGAGTTAGCCATGTCCAATCCCAAATGGGCGAAACTTGGTGGTATCTGTAAAAACGCCAATTGAGGCGTGTACATATCGAGAGATCTTCATTGCTGACACTGGAGACACGATTTGACCCAATCATGACGGTATTTCTGCATGCCCATCCACACATAGCGCTCAGATACTAGACAGAAGTTTGGTCGCACACCTGAATGGTACGACTCACGGACATGTTAAAAGAATTCTTGCCTTTTGAATGCTGACGGCAGGAAAAGACGAGGTCAGTCACTGAGATATCACAGTGGAGATGTGTATCCCCTCCTGGTGCATCCATGAGCTGTAACTTCAGTTCTGATGCAAGTTTGCTGACGTATGTGCTCAGCACCGTGTCTTCCATTGCGCTTGTGCAAGTGAGAAAAAATCTATTGGATTTGAGCTGATGCTGATCTGCGATAAACACTCCACAATGACATTGTTAATTCCAGATACGTGTCTGATGTCTGTTGTGATCTGAGCCACAATTTCAAAATGATTAAACTGCCTGGTTGAGCAGTTGGCACTGTTCCACCTGAATGAAAATGTTAGGGACTTGTAGTCTGTGTAGATTGTAAAGACTTGAACGTTAACTTGTGGAAGAAAATACCTGACTGCCTGGCACATAGTCAGGAGCTGATAGTCGTATGTAATCTATTTCCTTTGTGAAGGCGACCGTTTGTGGGAGTAATACAGCAGTGGGTACCAGTTGTTGTCCACCCACTGTTGGAGTGGCGCACCAGTGGCTGTCTGGCTCACATTCACGACAACAGCTAGCAGTGCATCAAGCTTTGGGTGCACTAAAAGTGCTGTGTCAGCCATACTCTTCTTTGCAGACTCCAATGCCGAGGCATATATGTCCAGTGCACAAGAGACTTGCCATCAACATTAGGACTCGACTGCCATCAAAGGTTCCTGTACCTCTTCTGCATGGGGAAGTTGTCGCCTGTAGAAATTAAGCATACCCAAGTAACATCGTAATTCCTTGTATGTAGCTGGCGTGTGTAGCTGTATAACTGCTTCTACCTTCTCAGTCAGAGGAAGGGAGCCCGCAGAGGAGATCTTATGAACAAAAAACGTCACTTCTGGCTGCCATAAAAGACACATGGCTACGTTCAGTAAGACTACACGTTGCTCTTCTCGTCCAAAGACATCAAACAGTTGCTGACATTGTTGTTCTGGATCTGCAGAGAACAACAGGATATCGTTTAGGTATGCAAAGCAGAACGGTAGTCCTTGAAGAACGGAATCTATAAATCTCTGCCACGTTTGAGCTGCAATGCGTAAGCCAAAGGTCATAAGCATGCTCCCCTATAAGCCAGAAGGCGTTATTATGGCGGTCTTTGGTATTTATTCTGCAGCTACAGGTATCTGGATGTAAGCTTTTGTGCAATCCAAGACGGTGAAAATTGTGTCACAATGCAGGGCGTAATTAAAGTCCCTTAACAGCAGTACAAGGTACCTGTCAGGAAGTGTCCGTGAGATATATGCATGAAGTCACTATATGGGCGCCAGGTTCTGCTTTTCTTTGGCACCAAGTGCAATACCAAGGGCCATGGGCTTTTAGAGACCCATATTATGTCTTCCCATAACATCAAATCAAATTTGTCCTTTGGAATTGCTAATGGTCTAGAGTCAAACATCAGGCGTGCATGCCACAGGGCACCCGTCCATTGTTTTAATATAGTGCACTGTATCATGCAGTATGGGTTTTGCGGCACTGGGTGGCCGGGTCCAAATCGGTTGTTTATTCAGTGATGCAGTGTACTCACCACTGGAAACCTGCATCAACTTATCTTTGTGGACTGCTACACTGCGGTGGAAGCCTGTGACACTGAGGATGGTGACTCTGTCCACTATGCGGGTATTCACCACGACGGGTAGTAGCCGGTAGTGTGCCAGGAGGTCTGCTCTGACGATGAACTCTGTGACGTTAACGGTGGTGAAATCCCACTCTTATGGTTGCGCAGTCCAAGTTTATGCTTCAGCCATTTGAGTGCCATAGATCATGATCGAGGAGCTTTTAGCGGCTGTCAGATGGCAGGCAGTGGATTTCTGACAATAATGTAATTATGTTCGAGGCAGAATGCTCAGGTCTGATCCAATATCTATTAAGAATTTCATGCATCAACCTCTGTCAAAAGTCAAACAGGAGCTTGGAGTGTTGGCTGTCTCTTGCCGGTCACTCGATTGAGTCATGGTGCAGATGGCAGA
This sequence comes from Schistocerca americana, assembly GCF_021461395.2. Classification (NCBI taxonomy): domain Eukaryota; kingdom Metazoa; phylum Arthropoda; class Insecta; order Orthoptera; family Acrididae; genus Schistocerca; species Schistocerca americana. The sequence continues at coordinate 263,908,380 of NC_060120.1, forward strand.
CTTATATCTCGAATGTCGTTGGTATCATCCTCTGCTGTTTCCGGCGCTGTTGCGAGACAATAGTACAACAACTTGGGCATGCAACATTTCGAACTTTGCCATAAGTGAGTCCTGGTCGGCTAGCGGTACTGTTGACATGGTTGTAGCACAGCTATCCAGCGCCAGGGCTGCACTGACCTGTGTGAGTGCTGTTGCTTCTTGAATGTGGTCAGCTAGCTTCAAAAAACGTCGAGGAAATAGACGGATACTGTGGGTTTGCACCCAATTTTTTAAAAGTGAGTTTGAGTTTACTTTTAACAAATTTAGGCAACTGACACTTACCATCTGCTATCAACAATTTTAATTTCTAGCTCACTTTTTTCATATTAAATATAAAGTTTACACCAAATTTTATAAAGATATAAATTTTATTATTAAATATGTATAAAATTAAGACGAAAAATTAAAGCATTTGTTTTCTTACTTTTCCCTTTTCAGAAAAATTCGAGTTTAAGAAAATAAGGGAAATAAATTCCATTTATTATATTTTTATATGTCCTACACCTTCCACAACTCTTTGATCTTTAGCAGGTGTAAAATTGTTATTAACTCATGTTTTGACATCTACTTTTAATTTTATGGTAAAAAGATACATGTTCCTTACACATATTATGATATACATCTTTATGATAGTTGCTTTTGTTCACACATTTACCACACTTCTTTAGCTGGAGGTTGTCCCTTTAAAGATTATAAAATTTATCAGACTAGAAATTATAGGTCATGAAATTCATTAGCATTATTTCTAATTTTTGCATTCTTCTATATCATAGCTTAATATTTCCATCTTCAAAAAATTTAAAATCCCAGCCACTAATTGATTTCAAGTATCTGTCTGGTAAAATAATCATAAATTTACCGTCAAACTTCACACAAATTTTTTCTCCCTGTCTAGTATTCTGGTATTCACAGCCAATAATTGGGCACATATGACACCCATTGTTTTTTCATCCTAAAACAAAACGAACAAACATCCAGTAATATAATAAAAATTATTTACTTGTAGCTCATTAAGCTTTTTAAACAAATTAGAACTGTTAGCACTGTTGAGCTTCTTCAGTAGAGCCTTCATTTATACAGTAAAATTTTTGTTAATAAGATTTAAACTACACACTGAAAAATACAGAAGTTGTTCATCAGGTAATGTATATATGGCAACATATCTATGTTATTGTCTGAAACATATAATTTATTGATATGTGGGCTAAGTGCCTTTTTATTTACTTGACTGAATAAATTTCGTGTTTAATGCATCATATTAAATTCATACTTCTTTATTGTTTTCTATTATTAAACAAACAATTTTGATGGTCTAGTAAAGATATTTGTTTCATAACACGTTTCTTAACTCCTTTAGATTTTTCTCTGTTTTGTCATCAATCTTGTAGGCATACATTTTTGCTTTTAAACTACAAAATTCTTCAATTATTTTTCCATTAATTTAATCTTTTGATTTTCCTAGGACTTTCTGTCTGCTTAGGTAATATTGAATATATTATCTGTTGATAGTCACTAGTATCAAATTTATCAATCATCAACTTCATATCTTTGTACAAATCTTCAGTCTGTAACTTGATAGCAAAGTTCAATATATTCTCCATATTTTAGTTTCATAATATTGCAGCGAAAATCATAATCAGTTCGTTAAATAAATCAAATATACTCATTCCAGTATAAACTGTCTTATTAAGCGAAATTTTTGTTTTATTCATATGAATAGCAACAAGATTTTCATTAAATATTGTTCTTCCTTTGAAGTTCTGCTAACCATTTATCAACCATTTGTTTATAAAATATATGATTAGATTCTGTTTTTACAAACTGATGATTTTGATCAGTTAAGCATATGGAAATATCGGTTGCTGAAGCAGCCTCCAGGCAGCACCAGCCTTCTTCTGTAGTAGATAATATTTCATAAGGTATTTTTTAAGTTTTTATATGAATTATTCTGTGAAATTTTGACAGATTAATAGATTTTCACAGTTAACTTCACCTTTAAATTCCATTTTAAAATCTTCAGTAAGGTTTTGTTCAACTGACATATTGCCCCAATTTAATTTGTCCTGAAATTCTCTCACAAAATATTCAGATAATATTTGATACCTTGATATTTTATACCAATCTAATTTGTTTTAAATTTGCATCATAAAATCTTGAGATAACTTTTGTTCCTGGAAAATTTTGTTTCTGCAATGTATTGTAAGGTGGCTATAATTTCGCACCTTACAAACACTCATCCACATACTTTGCCATGATCTACAACCACATTTGGTATTATTTGATAAGTAGTACATCGTATATACGAATATTTAAAGGAGACTGGCATTGTCACATATGCCTTGTAAATAATTGTTAACGCTTATTGCATGAAAGGTGATGAAGTGTCTTTATTATCATACTGGTAGAGGTTGGAATGACAGTTGAAATGAAATGGCAGACAGAACTCAAGTCCTGGGTGGAAGTCCCACACAGGTGTGTTGGTCCTGCTTAAACACAGGAAATAGCAAGATGGCCAGTGTTGTAGCCGAACCAAAAGGATTATACTCGGAAACTACGAAAATCTTGGACGCAGGTGATAGGAACAAAGAAGCGGCACCTCGGAAACCACGCAGGCTGGGTTATATCCAAGGATTTTTACTCAGAAGTGTACTGTTGTACAAATATAGGTTTTCCCTCACAAACGTCCTGTGCTGGACGACAAAAGACTAAAATATGGTTGGTCGGGATTCGGAAGAATCTGTAGAGACGGAGAATATTCCATGTTTCGGAAATGTGATTCGTTTTCGGAATTACGATAGTGGGGAGCTGAGCCTTGCTGGGAAACCAGCAGTGGAGAGATCACGTCTTCCGTTGTGAGCACCCGTGTGTGTCGGTCAGTTGATATCAGCTTTGTTTAGAAAGACGGACTTGCTGTCTTTGCTCTCAGGAGAGTTTACAGTTAGAACAGTTAGGCACTGTACTGTTGCAAACTTATACGATTCTGGACTTCGCGTCCAGGTTGGAAGTCGTCGTTGAGTACACAGCGTTCAGTAATTGAGGGCACTCCTACTGCCTATACTTACGTTGAGAAGCTATCTGAACTCCATCCTTGTGGCTGGGAGTTCGCCTTTCTCGTCTGTAGAACACAGAGAGGAGAAGACAGTATTAGACTACATTAGTCAGAGGACTGCCTTCTGCTGTCCTAGTGTCTGAAAGTGTCTGGAGTTTTTCCATCATCGCAGAAGAGTCAAGAACCATTCTTCGACGCACTGGACGTAGTACATACGGTGATATCGCAAATTACTTCGGCTTATTATGGCTATAAGAAGCTAAACAGCTGTGATCACGTTAGTTTATTTCCACTGAGGTCCCACACCACCGTAGATCATCTTTGAAAGTAGTGTCTTCTAGTGTTTGGTACGTAGATGATGGTCAGTCATTTTTCGTTATGATATTAGACCGCACAGTCATAATAAGGGGCAGAGTTGGGCAATTGATTAGTAATTTTACTTAGGAAATGTAAATTTTGTAATATAAAGGTTTTTTAATCTACAATAAATAAATAAGCAGGAACAACATTTATCATTTAGTAGGATTATTGTAATTTATAGAATTAAAAGATCCTAAGGTCTGCTACAGGGCCTACTCAGACAGGGGCAAATCTTACCATTGTGCACATTCATTTTAAACCTGCCTGGAGTAGCATCTTGTCGTATATATAATGTCCAATCAAGTTTAATAAATGGATGTTTCTTTTTAATGTAATCAACATTTATGGTTCAGTATGTATCATTATTAAATACAATATATAGAATTGTCCAAAATTTTAATTTACACATACGATGAATCATTTGAATAAGTCGTCATTCTTAGCTTTTAGTTTATTAACCTCATTATTATTGTAATTTTTAATAAGATCAATAAATTGCTATCTATTCATTTCAGAATAACCTTTCATTCCTAGCTATTTTGCCCTAGATTTTAAATCACCTAATTTTTAGGGTCACCATTTATAATATTTATTTTTATAAGAAAAATATATATTTACTATCTGGGGAAAAAGAATGTTTTGCTTACTAATGATATTTTACATTTTATTCATTATTGTATTTCAGACAGTGTGAGGTCAGTGTTTGAAAATTATTCAAAAATTAAAATAAACTTAGTTCACTATTTAAATATTTGTAATCTTGAAAAAATTCAAATAAAATATAATAATCCATAAGCTTTATAATATGAATATATTGAAAATTATATTTTCATTACGAAAATTACTTTCTTTAAATGGAACCAATTCCAAGTGCATCTAATACTGAATCATGTATAATGAAAGCATTTGAATTTATTAGAAGAACAGCTATCAGCTAAATTAAGGAACTCTGACTCAGTCTAGACACTGCTTTAGTGGTTGCTGAGATAAAGATAGTTGGATTGCTCCATTTAAAAAGAAAAATGTATAGTAACTGATGATAGTTAATTTTTCTATATAATATTTCAGTAGATAATAATTTATGCACTGAAAAATTTAGATTATTAAAAAAAGATCATATCAAATTTCTGAATTATAACGAAATACCATACACAAAAATAAGATAGTTCTTTACCTTTAGAATATCAATGTATATAAAATGAAATTAAAAACTTAAAACCAAATAATCATGTTCAAAAGAAATAGATTTTATTAACAGTTAATGATTTTAAAGAATTAGTTGTGTGTCTTACCCAAAATAATGTAAATGAGTAATAAAATAATACCTAATTATAGAAAATATATCATTCCATTATTTGAAGTATATGGCAGAATATAAAACCACTCAGTCTCAAAAATTATTGAACAAAAAGCCATAGATCTCTGAAGTAAACTAAAAATAATTGAAGAATAAAAACTACAACTTGCTATACAATTATAAGCAGAAAAAACAAGAAACTAAGAAAGGTAAAACACAAAACGTCTAAAATGAACTGAACATTATCTGCAACATCAGCAATTTTTCACTAGAAAGGGATCATTTGTTTGAAATTGGCAGAACAGCATTCAAGGTAATCAAATATAGATTTGATGCATACAATTCAGGAGAGCATTCAGATGAATCATTTCATTATGTGTATTCTACAGCATGTATTAATTAGAAATTGATCAAAGAAATCTTTAAATCTGCTTTTAAGTGCTTCAGGGTTGAAGAAGGTAAGGAACTACACAACATGAAATTTGATAACATAAAATATTGTCAGAGAGTACTGCTGAGTAAGAAAATTATTTATTACTACACAAACACGATCTAAGTAACTAAAAATAACTTATATGTCAATATCTAACATCAGCAGAATACATTCAACCCATCATCATCACTCAAGATCTCACAAATAAACCAAGCAATCAGATAATTAACAAAACTGTGTGAGATAGCCTTACTGAATAGGAATGAAAACAAATGACAAAAGAATATTTTTCATCGTATTACCCTGATGTGGCATATATGAAATACTATCCTGCCATGAATAAAATAAATGGAATGGAATTTGAAAAAAAGGTTGGAAGACAGTGGTTGCACAATAGCCAAAACACACTAATATTAAATTTTTCTAATGAAATATCTGGGAATAGAGTGGAACACAAATTTTTAGCTGTTGCTTGTCGGTATCTTATAATATACATAACCAATACATATTTCTTATCGTTTTAGATTGTATAAATAATTCAAATTCTCATTGGTTAATTGATCTATGATTATGTCATCATCAGGTTAACATAGAGGTAGAAAATATGAAATTAGTAATTTTCCCATTCATATTGCGTGACACATTTATACATATAAGATTTTTATCAATAAAATAAAAAAATAATAAAAATTGATTTTTTATTACGTGGTATCAATTCAAAGTACATCTGATATTCAGGTATCATTAATGAATATATTTCAGAATAGCTACAGGATTACTTATAACGGAATCTGAAAAATTTAGAATATAACAGAAGCAATATATATTATCTGAGAGAAAAATATCTAAGAAAATAAACTAGCGATTTGCTACCCTCTAAGTGTTTATAATTTTTTCTATCTTTTACTCTCACATGATATGAAATTGTTTCTCTTGTTTTCTTAAATTTCAAAATTTAAGCCATATTCTTAGCTTTCAACCATTGATCATTATTTTTATCAATTATCATAGGAACATTTTTATTATTATACATAACCCTGTTCTTATTCTGAAATATATTCAGTAAAGATACTTCAGCATTCGATGTACTTGGAATTGCTTCCATTTAACAGGAAAAATCATATTAGATTTTTAATTTTTTACTTAAAATTTGATATATATAAATGTATATATCTATATGTATCATAAAAGATGAGAGTGAAAATTAACACTTTCATATTTCCTATCTCTATGTTATCCTGATGATGATGAACCCACATTTATAAACCAGTTAAATGATGAGATTACGAATTATTTATACAGTATAAATGGAAAAGAAATTTGTATTGTTTATGTATACTATAAAAACCAACAAGCAACAGATAAAAATTTTATTGCTTTCTATTCCCAAACATTTCTTCAGTAAAATTAACCATTAGTGTCTTTCTGGATATTGTGTAACCATTGTCTTCCAAGTGTTTTTCAAATTCCATTCCTTTTTCAAATGCTGCATCATCGTAGGCCTACTCTCGATTTCAAAACATAAGGTAATTGCAAGTGTAGTAATGAAGTTATATATAAAGTACGTATTAGGTTGATGCATAATTTCATATCGTTTTTGTTTTACATGATGGTATTCCAGTTGCTATGCATTTATTTATAGAATGTCATTTTTTGTTTGTAGCTTATGGTTACTGTCTGAGTTTCCATACTGTATTTTGTCATTTGGAGATAGTGAGTGGAGCTGTGGATGCTAGAAAATGGAATGCCAAGAGAAGAAATCAGTGTATTTCCGACATATTCATCTATTTGATTCCATAGAGGGCTGACGGGACCGGAGGCATTCAGAAACATTTTTACCATGTTTGGGGATAATACCACTGGGCAGAACGCTGTAAGAAAATGCCTTTCACGTTTTAAGGGGGCGTTTTGACATTAGTGACTCTCGAAGTTCAGGAAGACCTTTGGAGTTTGATTTAGTTTGTTTACACTCATCAATCTTCAATGATCCAAGTCAGTGTACTTGACAACTGCCATTATTCAACATTCACATGCAATGTTGAAGGTTCAAAAATCGGGTGTATGGATACCACGTGCTCTAACTCAAAATCACAAAAACGAGCAGGTGGCCATATGTGCATCTCTGCTTGCCCCTAATCAATTGGCTTATGAAAAACACTGACCATTTATACCCTCCTGTGTCGTTACTGGTGATGGGGAATGGTGCCCTTAAGCTAATATAGGAAAAAACGTAATGATTGATTCCAAACAAATCAGCAAATCCATGTACAAAGACCTGAGTGCATCCACAAAACATAATTCATGCATCTGCTGGCAAAGCAATGGTGTGGTGTACTATGAATTGCGTCCTCCAAGTGTATCCACCAATTGTGACATTTACTGGCAACAACTGAGAGGTGTTGCAGACACAGTCCAAGAAAAATGACCAAAAAGTCTGCTTGGAGTGATGCTATTCCACGATAACATCCGACTGCATTCTGTTAGACACTATACAGGAGCTGGGCTAGGAAGTTATTCCACACCAATCTTATTCACCTTACCTTACTCCCTCAGCTTTTCAGCTTTTCCTTTCTCTATCAAATAACCTTCAAGGATCTTCCCTTCAGCATGTAAATGCGGTCCAAACATGTCTCAACAAGTTCTTCACCTCAAAACCATGTGATTTCTATGGCTGCGGACTCGAAAAGTTACCAGCCCAATATAACCACGAGTGTCTCGGTTTTTTTCCTTTGAAATCTGGTCAGTTGTACCATCTGGGCTCAAGTAACCTTGAATCGCATTTCTGACCAAGAAATTAGATATTACTGTGGGTTCAAGTTGGCCATAAAATATTTTCATTTTGAAAACTTGACTGCTCTACGTAAAATGTAGTTTATTTAAAGGGTGTTCGAATAAATACCAAATAGAATACGATGGTGCTCTAATCAATGCATGAAGCCCATCAGCATGGTCTGGAAATGGCCAAAATCGAAGGAGATTTTGCTCTACAAATGGGAAGTCGTTGTTGGAAAAACAAAATCTCCAAAACTTGTAAAGAAAGTTTTCTTTACACTCACTTTGAAACACAACATATCAGGCCTGCAGGTTCACGCTTTGTGAGGGAGAGCAGATGCCCAAAAAAAGGTCTTCACATGTATATATAGCTCAAAATTAGTCATAAAATATTACTTAATTTATTCAATTCTATTCAGTACAAAAATTCATTTGCATAGCACAAAAACTATGCTGCAATTTGAGTGTCACAAAATTAATATAGTTAAAAAATCATATGGATCTCTTCCTCCCCCCATGAACCATGGACCTTGGCGTTGGTGGGAAGCTTGCGTGCCTCAACAATACAGATAGCTGTACCATAGGTGCAACCACAATGGAGGGATATCTCTTGAGAGGCCAGACAAACACGTGGTTCCTGAAGAGGGGCAGCAGCCTTATCAGTAGTTGCAGGGGCAGCAATCTGGATGATTGACTGATCTGCCCTTGTAAAATTAACCAAAACAGCCTTGCTGTTGTGGTACTGCAAACGGCTGAAAGCAAGGGGAAACTATAGCCGTAATTTTTCCCGAGGGCATGCAGCTTTACTGTATGGTTAAATGATGATGGCGTCCTCTTGGGTAAAATATTCCGGAGGTAAAATAGTCCCCCATTCGGAACTCCGGGCTGGGACTACTCAAGAGGACGTCGGTATCAGGAGAAAGAAAACTGGCATTCTACGGATTAGAGCGTGGAATGTCAGATCCCCTAATCTGGCAGGTAGGTTAGAAAATTTAAAAAGGGAAATGGATAGGTTAAAGTTAGATATAGCAGGAATCAGTGAAGTTCGGTGGCAGGAGGAACAAGACATCTGGCCAGGTGAACACAGGGTTATAAATACAAAATCAAATAGGGGTAATGGAGGAGTAGGTTTAATAATGAATAAAAAAATAGGAGTGCAGGTAAGCTACTACAAACAGCATAGTGAACGTATTATAGTGGCCAAGATAGACACGAAGCCCATGCCTACTACAGTAGTACAAGTTTATATGCCAACTAGCTCTGCAGATGACGAAGAAATTGAAGAAATGTATGATGAGATAAAAGAAATTATTCAGGTAGTGAAAGGAGACGAAAATTTAATAGTCATGGGTGACTGGAATTCGAGAGTAGGAAAAGGGAGAGAAGGAAACATAGTAGGTGAATATGGATTGGGGCTAAGAAATGAAAGAGGGAGCCATCTGTTAGAATTTTGCACAGAGCATAACTTATCATAGCTAACACTTGGTTCAAGAATCATAAAAGAAGGTTGTATACATGGAAGAATCCTGGAGATACTAAAAGGTATCAGATAGATTATATAATGGTAAGACACAGATTTAGGAACCAGGTTTTAAATTGTAGGACATTTCCAGGGGCAGATGTGGACTCTGACCACCAGCTATTGGTTATGATCTGGAGATTAAAACTGAAGAAACTGCAAAAAGGTGGGAAATTAAGGAGATGGGACCTGGATAAACTGACTAAACCAGAGGTTGTACAGAGTTTCAGGGACAGCATAAGGGAACAATTGACAGGGATGGGGGAAAGAAATACAGTAGAAGACAAATGGGTAGCTCTGAGGGATGAAGTAGTGAAGGCAGCAGAGGATCAAGTAGGTAAAAAGATGAGGACTAGTAGAAATCCTTGGGTAGCCGAAGAGATACTGAATTTAATTGATGAAAGGAGAAAATACAAAAATTCAGTAAGTGAAGCAGGCAAAAAGGAATACAAACGTCTCACAATGAGATCGACAGGAAGTGCAAAAAGGCTAAGCAGGCATGGCTAGAGGACAAATGTAAGGATGTAGAGGCTCATCTCAATAGGGGTAAGATAGATACTGCCTACCGGAAAATTAAAGAGACCTTTGGAGAAAAGAGAACCACTTGAATGAATATCAAGAAATCAGATGGAAACCCAGTTCTAAGCAAAGAGGGGAAAGCAGAAAGGTGGAAGGAGGATATAGAGGGTCTATACAAGGGCAATGTACTTGAGGACAATATTATGGAAATGGAAGAAGATGCAGATGAAGATGAAATGGGAGATACGATGCTGCGTGAAGAGTTTGACAGAGCACTGAAAGACCTGAGTCGAAACAAGGTCCCGGGAGTAGACAACATTCCATTAGAACTATTGACGGCCTTGGGAGAGCCAGTCCTGACAAAACTCTGCCATCTGGTGAGCAAGATGTACGAAACAGGCGAAATACCCTCAGACTTCAAGAAGAATGTAATAATTCCAATCCCAAAGAAAGCAGGTGTTGACAGATGTGAAAATTACCGAACTATCAGTTTAATAAGTCACAGCTGCAAAATACTAATGCAAATTCTTTACAGACGATTGGAAAAACTGGTAGAAGGCGACCTCGGGGAAGATCAGTTTGGATTCTGTAGAAGTGTTGGAACACGTGAGGCAATACTGACCTTACGACTTATCTTAGAAGAAAGATAGAGGAAAGACAAACCTACGTTTCTAGCATTTGTAGAGTTAGAGAAAGCTTTTGACAATGTTGACTGAAATACTCTCTTTCAAATTCTAAAGATGGCAGGGGTAAAATACAGGGAGCGAAAGGCTATTTACAATTTGTACAGAAAGCAGATGGCAGTTATAAGAGTCGGGGGGCATGAAAGGGAAGCAGTGGTTGGGAAGGGAGTGAGACAGGGTTGTAGCCTCTCCCCGATGTTATTCAATCTGTTTATTGAGCAAGCAGTAAAGGAAACAAAAGAAAAGTTTGGAGGAGGCATTAAAAACCAGGGAGAAGAAATAAAAACTTTGAGGTTTGCAGATGACATTGTAATTCTGTCAGAGACAGCAAAGGACTTGGAAGAGCAGTTGAACGGAATGGACATTGTCTTGAAAGGAGGATATAGGATGAATATCAACAAAAGCAAATCAAGGATAATGGAATGTAGTTGAATTAAGTCTGGTGATGCTGAAGGTATTAGATTAGGAAATGAGACACTTAAAGTAGTGAAGGAGTTTTACTATTTGGGGAGCAAAATAACTGATGATGGTCGAAGTAGAGAGGATATAAAATGTAGACTGGCAATGGCAAGGAAAGCGTTTCTGAAGAAGAGAAATTTGTTAACATCGAGTAAAGATTTAAGTGTCAGGAAGTCATTTCTGAAAGTATTTGTATGGAGTGTAGCCATGTATGGAAGTGAAACATGGACAATAAATAGTTTGGACAAGAAGAGAATGGAAGCTTTCGAAATGTGGTGTCACAGAAGAATGTTGAAGATTAGGTGGGTACATCACGTAACTAATGAGGAGGTATTGAATAGGATTGGGGAGAAGAGAAGTTTGTGGCACAACTTAACTAGAAGATGGGATCGGTTGGTAGGACATGTCCTGAGGCATCAAGGGATCACAAATTTAGCATTGGAGGGCAGCATGGAGGGTAAAAATCGTAGAGGGAGACCAAGAGATGAATACACTAAGCAGATTTAGAAGGATGTAGGTTGCAGTAGGTACTGGGAGATGAAGGAGCTTGCACAGGATAGATTAGCATGGAGAGCTGCATCAAACCAGTCTCAGGACTGAAGACCACCACAACAACAACAACATGGATCTATTTTATTGGTATTCTCTTAGTAAATATGTAAAACAACTATATGATTGAGTCGATCATGTTGCTTTCGTGATCTTAAATAAGATATGAATGGACTTAAAAAATAACTTCTTTCATTAGTAAATGTAATAAGCAATTGAACACTTGGAATTAGTCCTCTTGTCCATTCATGTTTTTTTAAGAACTTCACAACTTCCAATAAGTTCTTTTCCTACTCATTGTGTGTCTTCAGAAGTTGCAGACCCATGTCTCTATCGTTTATGGGTTCTCAGCATCACAATCATATTTGTAAAATTTTACCATCGACGACTGTAACATGCCCACAAGAAAATTTTTCCAACAGTTTAAAAAGTTTTGCAGAATTATTGCCGAATATACTCTTGTGTGACACAGTCAACCGTTTAAAAATTTCAAAATACGATTTTCTGAAAAAAATTTGAAGCATTTTGAATTTGATATATTCCTTATTTCCTTTATCGAGACTTTTTGGAGTTTTCTGCTGACCCAGAAGTTTATGTTGATCACGATCAGATACAGTTTGATCACTTTTACGCCAAATTTCCTCAAATTGAATACGTTATCACTTACTCTCGAAAATCAGTGCTGGAAAAATGGAAAAACTTCTGTTCCCCATACTCCACCGAATGTCTGCTTTTGTGCTCTAGACTCTATAGTGGTTTCTTATTAGGTGCTTAAATCTCTAATCTGAAGTTTTAGATTAAATGTTCTCGCCAATGCTATGGTAACAGATTGACTGGCTCCTGCCCGAGTGTTTGAAGGGGATTTACTAGACAATGCAAGAGGCGATGCAGTAAACATGACATAAAATGATTACAAAGTGATTGAAAACCGTAGAGAAGTTAAAAAGAAATAGATGAAATTTTGAACAAACGAACGGACATAGAAACTTTGTTGTTGGTCGTGATGCAGTCTTTTCGTTTCTATGTTTCTTGAGTCTCTGGCAACTGCTGCTGCATATAGTGAATGATTGCCCAAAATTATTTGCAAACGGAGGACTTCACGTAGATCAGTATCCTCACAAGATAAGTGCCCAAGAAGTCGTAGACGAGGCTTTAAGTTATGCTAAAAACTTGCGTGAAGAGCTTAACATTTCTGTTGAACCTCCAAGACGAAACAGAATGAGGCCTATTTCTGGCGATGAAATAAGTAATTCGGGCTTGTCTTGTGAAGTCAATTGAAAAAGAAACATGTTTTCTTCATTAGACAGAGAAACAGCTGAAATTCGAGAAATGTTCCTACACCTCCAGTAATTGGCCGAAAAATATCCCTTTCTTAAGACCTGCGATAACACAGGGTATTTATGATGATGAATGCAAACCTCGACTAAGCTTTTCATGACACTGACAGAGAAGAGTTCGAATGCGAGCATGATGTTACAAAGCCTAACGCTTCATCATTAGGTTCAACCTACATGACAAAGAGCAATACACAGTGTCATCACTTTGTGGATATTAAAATTAATAAGGGAATGTCTAAAATACACTCAAAACATTAAAAGGTCATAGGCATACCCATCAGACTTAGTTAAAATTTACTATTCAGGGAATATTGTCAATACCATGACAAACGAAAGACAACAAAGATGTTCTCCATTCATTTATGACAAATTGCTGATAGGTAGAACTTACAGTTACAGAGCCATGTTTTAATAGTTGTCCACAGCTGAAAAGCAGAAACGTGATAGGACGCTAAAATTTTTTTCAAAAGAACCAGATTAGCGTTAAAAAATTGTCATTGGTAACATAATTAGTCACGGCACTATGGAAATTACTGTGTGGACTGTGTCAGGTGGCAGTGTCTTATCGGTGTAACAGCAGGACATCGCCGTGCTGGGCAAATTGACCGTAAAGATTGAAAATGTTGGCTTCAGTATTTACTGACGCCCCAAAGAAACTGGTATATGTATCTCTATTCAAATACAGAGATATGCAAACAGGCAAAATACAGTGCTGCAGTCAGTAATGCCTATATAAGACAACAAACGTCTGGCACAGTTGTTAGATCGGTCACTGCTGCTACAATGGCAGGTTGTCAAGATTTAAACGAGTTTGAACGTGGTCTTATATAGTCGGTGTACAAGCGACAGGACACAGCATTTCTGAGGTAGAGTTGAAGTGGGGATTTTCCCAGATGACCATTTCACGACTGTACTGTGAATATCAGGAATCTGGTAAAACATCAAATCTCTTACATCGCTGCAGCCAGAAGAAGATCCTGCAAGAATTTGACCAACGACGACTGAAGAGAATCGTTCAATGTGACAGAAGTGCAGCCCTTCTGCATATTGCTGCAGATTTCGATTCTGGGCCATCAACAAATGTCAGCATGCGAACCATTCAACGAAACATCATTGATGTGGGTATTTGGATCTGAAGGCCCACTCGTGTACCTTGGATGACTGCACTATACGAAGCTTTACACCTCTCCTGGGCCAGACGACACTAGCGTTTGGCTGTTTGTGGCGATACGCCTCTTAACGTGATAAAAATAATGTTAAATAACTTCGCAAATATATCAAAACAGGATGTCGTAACGAAATATGTTTTTGTGTGAACTTTCAAAGATATAAATATTATCTCTTCTCAGAAAAATAACAAAGACTCTGTAATCAATTAATACGATCAGCGAATGTAATTGCAATCTCTGTTTTTTTTTTTTTTTTTTTTTTTTTTTTTTTTTTTTTTTTTTTTTTCAGAAAGATTCCTCCTCTTCCCTTTTGTTTTTCTCTTTTTGTCTAGTGTAAGAAGCTGTTTTGAGACGGTGAACAAAAACGTGTAAGTATCATGCAATAGTTAGCATAAATATAATCAAGTATTACTTAAAAGTGTTGTCAATTTTTATATGCACCAGCTCCTATATTCATGAAGTGGCAAAATTAATTTCTCTATGCAAATTTTGTAGGTGAACATTGGTGCAGAGGTCAGCGCCACTGTTGTGAATGATAACAGCCCAGAGTCGTAATAGGTATCTTAATATTCTCTCTAATTTTGACAAGTAAAAATAAATGTAAATGTAAGAGATTTCTCTTGATTATTGGTCCTTACTTTGCAACAATAAAAATTGAATCATATTTGAGTAAACTTAATTCAGTAAATTTTTTCAATTCTCACTTAACGAAATTGGGAGAATCTGCTTAGCCTTGTATTTTCATAAAAGTAAAAATAATTTACAAAAATCAATTTTAACAACAAATGCGGTCATATATCTGGAATTTTGTTTGTATGTTGGACCACAAGGTTACAGCCCAGAGATAGAAGAAAGTCATATGATTAAGCCATATGCATTATAAAAATTTTCATTCTGATACCGAGTTAGTGGCTCGTAAAACTAAAAGTGCAGAAAGCCGTGAGTTGCCGGCTTTTCACTTTTTCTTTTATTTGCATTTTGTATTGCAATGTGTGTATTGTTTTAAGTACATTGTAATATGTTTGTGGTGGCATCTTTTAATATAAAAACACCATGTTGGGCAAATTAAGTGCCAGGAGCACCACAACTGAGTCACTGATGTAAATAATTTTCCAGTTGTGAACTTCAACTTTTCATAATATATAAAGACCAATACATAAAGCATCATGTCAATGGCGCCCAAAACGTGGGGCATGAACCACCGATTTACATAAATTATCAGTTGTGGAGGTACATAAAGCACCACCACAACTGGAGCCCAAAGCGTGCAGCTTGAACCGCTTACATAAATATATCCGAAAAGATGTGCTAACAGATATATAGCTGTATTTAGTTTTTGGTTAAACTCAGAATCTCAAACGAAACCTTAGATGTAAATGTATATAGAAATTCTAGGTGGTATAAAAATAAACTGTTTCATGTACCACTTGTATCAAAATACTACAAGCAACCTATCCATGTGCGAGAAGAGGCTGTAGGGCTGTAGCTTTGAGAAAAATACAAATAACCAGAACAATAAACCAAACACTACAAAAGGTAAGAGTGCAGATACAAGTGCTCCTGGCTGGTTGACGACAAGGCATAAATAAGCAGGGGGCCAGGCACTCTCCACAGTGAAAAATTTAAAATTGTTGACACATTTTAGTGAATTTACATTTGCATGTTTTTTGCAGTGAAGTCAAAACGATTCATTTACTAAAAGCAGTGAATGATAGTGTTCAATTTGAGTGTCTG